>NC_142747.1:17664586-17927086 GCF_051943395.1 Hippocampus bargibanti
AATATTTGAAACTATGAGACATAATAGTCAGTGCGATGGAGTACATGCTCCTAATGCGGCGATTGCATGATCATCAATCTACTGAATAGCTGAAATGTACTATTCATAATAAAATATATATTTTTTTTAAATCATATTTTCCCTCAAAATCTGGTATAATCTCATAATATCCGACACGTAAGCTAATATCCTCCCTCTACAAAGGTAAAGATTTTCATTCAGTCAAATCATCAAATATTTTACCGTGTGATGAATTTATATCATTCATATTTTTTACATTTTTTTAATTCAACCCTGAACATAAAATAATTAATGATCAATAAAAATGAAAAATAAAATTGACAGAATTCTCACCGGGAAACCTGCTGTGATGGTTAGCGTCACAGTTATATCCATTAAACTGCGTCGACACCGACGCAACGGCGCTCATCAGGAGTAGGACGAGGAAACACGAAGGCGTCATTTGGGCACCCGCAAAATTATTAGCCGCCGTCATTTTCTCAGAGCGTCAACATGGCCACGCTTTCCCCCCTCGGGCGGACCCTCGAATGTGGCGTTGATTCACCCGAGCGCCAAAGAAGATAACGCCCTCTGTGACCTCAATCAAAGTCACGCCGCTGTCTGTCGGTTCGACTTCTGCCCTCCCTCCCCTTCGCCTCACTCGTTCATCATGGCCGCCAAGCTCTCCATTTTTCAAAGCCTTTTTAAACCAGGTAGCGCCTCATTACCCCCCTACCGCTGTCTTTTCTGCACCCGTTTAACCGTTTCCTGATGCCTTCAAAGCGGCCCCACAAGGGCCTGCAGTTTGTTGTGTGCGCAGATATGAAAGATAACGGCGGCCATTATACCAAACGCAACCTCGATGACGGACATGGGAACCTCCATCAGATCTCAACAAATCTTTTCACAGAGCCCCGTAACCGGAGCTGCCTGGGCCGTTTCCCACTCGCTCCTCCATCGTTTATGATCATCACCTGTCAAGCGGCACAAACGCCGGGCCTCACTCAGGTGACGCGGGATTCCTATTTGCGGTGGGGGGGTCAAAACCCGAGAATTAAGCTGTCATCGCCACTGCGGCGACCAATATTCACGTCCAGATAATCGGCAACCTATGGTCCGTTGCCGAGGTGATATGCATGTACAAAGTACAGTGTTGGTTGGTTCACGAACTTAATTGGTTCCCAGACAGAGTGTGTAAGGCGAAAAGTGTATATCCCAAAAAATAATTTCCCATAGGAAACCATTAAAATGAGAATAATCCGTTCCGAGGTGCCCATAAAACATAATTTTCTACTTCCTAATTTTCTAGGCCTTAAAACTACACAAAATATAATATTTATAATATGTATCATAAATGTGCTACGGTATTATAATTAAAGAAATAAACTGTACAGTAAAATAAAGTGGTTTTATTTACTTTTGTGATGGTCGTTGATGGCTTGATGGAATGGAGTGGCTGGTTTCATCTACATTAAACACTTGGATTGGATTGGATTGGATTGGATTTGCCTTTATTAGTCTCACAGTGGAGAAATTTACATTTCACAGCAGCAAAGTTATGAAAGAAATGATGACTTGATGAGGAACATAACCTTGTTTCACGATCTTGAGGAATGATCCCTTGTAGGTGCTTTCTCTGCGATAATTTTACCTTGTTCCTCATCAATTGTGTTCAGTTTCGCTGGGTCGATAGCTTTTTGCATCAAGTGTAGAGGTGGCTTGTGCGGGTTATTTGTGGAGCCGGATTGATGGGATATTTTAACCTTGCAGTCTTACACTCTGCCTTTGAATTATCAAAGTTGAAACGAGTCCATATGTCATACTGGCCACAGCGTAGCACACCGTATCAGTAGCGAGCTGCATATATTGTGTTGATATAATGCCGTTTTGTCAACCCAAAATGGCTGAAGGAGGAGAAAAAATGGATTTGGTTGGAGATTTACTGTTAAACCCATTTCAACACGGACTTCTCAAGAAAAAGTGAACATCATTGAGTAAGGTCGGTCAGTTATTTCCTGGCTAATGGTACCCTCTGCTGGAATTGTAGTAAATCACACCACACTTTTTTTTCAGTCTGGATTGATTCAAACGTAGCACTACTGAAGGCCTAGCGATGAAATCCACGGCCCGCCACTGATTGACTCAAAGATCATCATGTTTTTTTCTCTGTCTAATTTGTTATGTCTTTTTTTTTTTGCTTGTTTTTTTTACTTCAGTTTGCTTCTTGTCAGCCTGGCCTGTGCCACGGAACCCAGGAACATATCTTATCCATATTCTGACTCATAGAGACAGAAAAAACAGAGTTAGTTTTGACCTCCTATTCTAAACCAGGTCTTCCATCCTTTAAGTCATCCTGAACTTCCTCCGCAAATATCGGTTTCTGATCAAGTTTGGAATTCCTGATAAGCCCGCGGCTATTGACGATAAGATTGAACTGAAAACAAATACGTCTTGCGCGCTTCCAAGCAAACAAGTGGCAGTAAGACGCAGACTGAATCAGATGACCGTAAACACATGAAATAAATCTTCATATGGCCAACGTCTTTCTTGTTTTAGAAGAAAAAGACAAAGAAGAAGAGAAATAAGAAGTGAAATAAGAAGAGAAAGAAGAAAAAAAAAGAAGAAGTGCATTTCTGCAACGCGAGACGAATAAAGGTACATCCAATCCAATAATACATTTATGTTACAAGTGGCTTTCAAATCACTCAAAGACACTTTACACTTAAGATAATAACACCAGACAATAAACACCAGAACAATAAAATCATAAATACATTGATAAGTAATAAAACAACTGGCCTTCTCAACATGAACAGTGAGTGCAATATGTTGACAATTTTGTCATACTTTGTCATACACATCAAATGAATCTTCATATGGCCAACATCTTTCTTGTTTTACCATACAAGAAGAAGAAAAAAAAAGAAGTGCATTTCTGCAACGCGAGACGAATAAAGGTACATCCAATCCAATAATACATTTATGTTACAAGTGGCTTTCAAATCACTAAAGATAATAACACCAGACAATAAACACCAGAACAATAAAACCATGAATAAATTGATAAATAATAAAACATGAACAGTGAGTGCAATATGTTGACAATTTTGTCATACTTGCAGGCATATAAGCGTCCTTGAGAGTTTTGAAAGGTGCTTTGAAATTACATTTATTATTATTATTATTATTATTATTATTATTATTATTATTATTATATGATTCTAACCTTTACAAAAACCGACTATGACCGCATCATAGAAATTTGAATAAAACTCTTCAATGTCTGTAGGACTGTATTCTATCCACCATCTGATGACCAAGGGGTGCACATCAGGAGGCCCAATGAATGAATCCAGATATACAAACTGTTTCATGGTCAATTATTCACATTGACAAAAAGACACTTACAATTCTTATTTCCGTACTTTTACTTTATTGAATTTTGTTTGGTTTTATTTGAAAGTGGTCTGAAGCAGTAATTCCAGCAACCTTTCTTGAAGCAAACATTCCATTTTATAGGCACAACAAAAATCTGACAGCACGGTGAAATGAAAATTCACATACAGTATATGAATTTAAATGATGATTTTTGTTTACTTACAAATACAAAAAAACTTCACTTTAGAGTTGATAGGCTGTTTGACCATCGATTATTTTCCATGAAATTGTAGAAATTGGATTTCCATTTTACTCATTATCTACAGCTTTCTAGCTAACTATCTATTAGCTAGCTAGATTTCTATCTATTTGAGTTACTTCCAGGTTGCGTGAATGCTGGCGCGTGTGGCTGCCACTCCTCACCCACAGAAAAACCTATCCAGTGACTGTAAAGCGACCTTGAGAGTTTTGAAAGGCGTTTGGAAATGAAATTATTATTATTATTATTATTATTATTATTATTATTATTATTAGCTAGCTATTAGCTATCTGTTAGCGGTCTGGCTGGCTGGCTATCTAGCTAGCTATCTATTAGCTATCTCTTAGTGCTCTGGCTGGCTGGCTAGCTATCTAGCTAACTATCTATTAGCTAGCTAGCTTTCTATCTATTTCTGGGTTGAGTGAATGCTGGCGCTTGTGGCTGCCGCTGCTCACCCACAGAAAGATGTATCCAGTGACTGTAAGCGACCTTGAGAGTTTTGAAAGGCACTTAGAAATGAAATGTATCATTATTATTATTATCATTATTATTATTATTATTATTATTATTATTATTATTATCTTCGACCATCCTCATGTTAGGCACGGGAGATCGCAGTGATTTTCTTCTCATTGAGGATGTCAGGCCACGCACTGTTGCACTCTGAGACTTTTAAAGGCCCACGAGTCCCGACCCAATGCCGCCTTCAATTTGTCCAGAATAGAACCGCCGCTGTCTGATGCAGCTGAAACATCCACGCCCGTTCGTCTAAAACGCACAGTGGAGGCGGCATCACGAAACCCGTGAGACTGAGGCGGTGTAATCCGACGCACCGGTTTCAAGACGGGCGGGAAAGCGAAGCCTTCATCAAAGGCCCCACTGGGATTCAAACCTCAGTCAACGGTGATTACAAAAGCCACAAAACTTGTTTTAGGGGTGGCTGGATTGTTTTGTTTGATCTCAACAGAAGAGACGGTATTTCAGGAGAAATATTTTCTGTTTTGTCAAGTTCAAATTGGACACAAAAACACAAAAAAATACACGTTCACGTGGGTGGTGGCTAACATTTAACTCATCCATTGATGAATTTATTTGGGAATTGAAAATATGACGTAGAACACCATTCCCAAATTTGTTCGGGTTTTGTTTTTTTCTTGTTTGGGTGTCGATAAAGCGCTGGCCATGGCCTCTGGCAATGTTTTTCTCCCTTCCACAAGGGGGCAGCATTTTGCTTTGTTCCAGCTTCAGCTGTTGTAAAAGCACTATATTAACCAATATGTATGTATTGTATTGTATTTTGGACAGCCACCCTCATTTCAAGCTCATATAACTCCAGACCCATATAATTTAGGAATTAACTCTTTTTTTCTGACGAATAAAGAGAGTCTAACGGTTCTTACGCTACATTGAATGTTTGTGTCATCCTAAAACTAGCTAGCTATGTATTAGCTAGCTAGCTGGTTGGCTGGGTATCTATTAGCTGCCTATTGGCTAGCTATCTGGTGGGTATCTAATAGCCGGCTCACTTTCTATCTATTTCAGTTACTTCCGGGTTGAGTGAACGCTGGCGCGTGTTGCTGCCGCTGCTCACCCACAGAAGAACTGATCCAGTGACTGTAAAGTGACATTGAGAGTTTTGAAAGGTGCTTATAAATCAAATGTATTATTATTATTTATTATTATTATTATTTTATTATTATTATTATTATTATTATTGATAGCTGGCTGGCTGGCTATCTGTTGGCTACCTATCCAGCTAGCTAGCTATCTATTAGCTAGCTAGCTTGTTGGGTATCTATTAGCTGTCTATTGGCTTTTAACCGATTTAAAAAAAAAGCTACAAAGTCAATATTTAAACCCGGAACTTCGTGACATTTACTGTTCTACCTGCAATTAAAATAGACCAGGGAACCAAAACAGTACATTATTGTTTATGAATGTAACCCGATACTGTACTTTCTCCTTGAGTGTGTCCATGTGAATTATCTGATTATCTCTCTTTTTCTACCTCTTTCTAACTTTTTTAATATTATTTTGTGTTTGAAGAGTTTTGCCAAAGTTTGCCTTTCAAACAAGTTGGAGGTTTCAATCATCTCATCTCAATCATTAAATCGACAAGAGATATGGCTATGTGTTGCCCTCCTGTGGTCAGCGTCTCTTACTGCATCACAAGTGCAGACTCCACTCTTCCCGTTGTGGCTTCAAAGACTGGAACAAAAGCAAGAGGTTCGAGACAAAAACTTTTTAACGTTTTAAAAAATTATTATGCTATGTTATTCAACAGGTTTTCTTTTTTTAAGACAAGCTTCGATACCAGTAAAATGTAAAACTAAAATAATTTCAAAACACCACATCAAAATAAAAAAAACAACAGACCAAGAAGCGGGACAGGACATGGTGCTTGCATGGTTGTGTTTGACTGTTTTTTTCTGTAATATGGAAGCAATATAAATTTCAACCGTGTGTTAAACTTTACATAGTTTTTAACATGTAAGAGTGTTCCCTTGTGTGTATGGAAGCAAAAACTAGACCTGCATGAGAACTTTTTTTGTGTATGAGAACGTTTTAGTCATGTACGAGAGCGTTTTTAAAAGTGTACAATGTACACTTTTAATGTACACTGTACATGGACAAAAACATCAGTAATGTACATTTTACTGGTGCATGGGTGAAAATAATACAACCATGGGAACTAACTGGGAAAATGTTTCTAAAAATGTATGTGAGCAAAATAATTTTTACATACCTGTCAATGTGTACGTTTTATCCGTATTTTATACGTTTTTTTATCATTTCAAATAATGTACAGCGTACTACAACTTTTATACGGGGAAAAAATATGAACCGGTCTTACTAAGACTAAATTTAGTTGCTCTCAACTGCCGGTAGCTAACGACAATGCTGCCGTCGATCGGTGCTATTGACACGGAAAACCAGCAAAAGTAATCCTCAATCGCATATTTTTTTTTTAATCGCTGCGTACGATTGGATTGATAAAAGCATAACGCGTGCATGCGCGGTAAACTCTGCATTTCCGCCTGTTAGCATTTTTTTAATCATTTCAAATAATATACGGCGTAGTACAACTTTTATACGGGAATTCCAGTCATTTATAAGGGCAGTGATTAGCCAAAATTGACAGGTATAATCTTATTTAATAAGATTACCGGTAAGTGTTTATAAATGCTTTTCAGTAGTTGGGATGATTGTTTCAGAAGTGTGTGATTGGATCACCAGTGTACAGTATGTGAAGGAGGGTGGGGGGGCAGCGCGTATGAATGTTTTTTTTCCAGTCTGAATGTCGGTCCAAACATCGTGCGTGTGTATGTGTGTGTGCGTGAGAGTTCCCCGTAAGTGGTCCCCAGAAAACATGACAACGCGCACGTTTGCTTATCTGTGTGTGTGTGCTTGTGTATGAATGAATTAATATGTCAATCGGACATAAAAATATATGTAAATTCTCATAGTAAAAGGTATTTGTGAATTGTCCCTGACGGCTCATCGTACCCCTCCTCAGCGAGACAGAGGTCACTTATCGCGCAACTGCGTCTCGTCGGACTCAAAAAGCCCGGCTGGGATCCCTCTGACTCCGGGTCAGCGGTGCGTCGTGTTCTCCCGACAAGTTGCGCCATTTCCCCCCACTTGAGGCCTGTTCTGTTGTGTCCTTCCTTCCCACCATTGCGTGACATCGGCACCGGGAGAGGGATCAGTGTGAGGCGAAAGGATAGACAACGGGAAGGCAGGCAGGGATCCGGTGTGCCACCGCGGCATGAGAGCCAGAGACACGACGGAGGAGTGCAAACACCGCAACCTTTTGTATGTGTGACGGGCGGCTATGCGGCGCCACGACACATTGTGAACGTTTGTTGTTGTTGTTGTCGCCATATTCCGCCCCCTTATTATAATAGCCGACTAGCTTAGCTCTGATTTCATAGCGACCGACGTCGTGGGAGAGGCAAGGAGGAGTCCGGCGAGGTTTCGCAAGGAGGTGGCGTTTTATTCTCCCTCCGCTAGGGCCCGCTGACGACGATAAACGCCAGCAAGGCTGCTGTTTTTCCCCCCCGATCCACCAAATTTCTTTTGTGTGTTGTACCGAGTGAGCGAAAATGTCCGGCCAGAGCATTACGGATCGGATAACGGCAGCCCAGCACAGCGTAACGGGATCTGCCGTGTCTAAAACAGTATGCAAGGCCACCACTCACGAAGTAATGGGCCCCAAGAAGAAGCATTTAGACTGTAAGTATGCCCACTTGTCTTTTTTATTATCCATTTCAGAGCCAAGTATCGAGGCTAAAAGATCCCCAGTAGCTAGGTTATGGCGGCTAGGTTATGGTTGGAATGACTAGGCCTCAAAGCCCGAGGCGCCGCTAACGCTATCGCAAGTCACGGATATGGACATTGTACATAGCCGAATGAAGCTGGCAGGGTTTCTTCACTTTCGTGTTTTTTTTAACAAACTACTGAATATGACTTGGGAGCTGTCTGGTGTCGATAAATGACGTTTTTTTTTGTCATCGTGGGCCAGCTTTCACTGTGTTTGTAGTTAAAGGCGACTCTACCAGTAACGGTAGTCGAAGTAGTAAATGCGATGCTAACAATATGAGCCAAGGCTCCCACTTGAGATTTAATGTAATTGTTGCCACATTAACGTATTCACTCTTAACTATTCATTCAAATATAAAACAAAATCGCAACATTTAATATTAATTTTTGAGGAATACGTTTGGATCTCATTTTATATCATTGGCAGGTTATACACCTGTTGTGTTGCTCAGGTGACTTCTCACAGGTGTCATGAATTAAAGAAACGGACTAGTAGGTGTCGTGCATCCCAAGGAACATTTTTAACCTTTTGTGCAAATGTCAGAAGAAAAAAAACACAAATGTTACTTTAAGACGGAAATGCAACGGATTTAAAAAAAAATAATTCGTTGAAGTAAATGTGGGAAGAATGGGTGTCAAAGTCAGCTTTATTGTCATATATGCTAATATGCATGACATACAGCACAGTTGAAATTACTATCCACTCGGACCCAGCGTGCAAGGCACTAATAATGACTTTAATAAACATAATAAACACGAAAACGTGTGTACAGATGGAAGAAATTATATGACGACAGATCACCACCACTTTTACAGTCTGACTCTACCAGGTCTAAACATTAGACCTGGTTACAGACGCTGTTTAGATCTTTTGACCCTAGCTTGATACCCTCCACTTTATTTGAAACACTGTTTGGGGTCACTGCTTGAAACTTTAGCTACAAATTTTAATCAAGGATACAAACTCCAATTTTTTAATCTGAATCCTAGAAATGTTAGTTCTACCTCCCGCCTTGCTCCTCTGTCAATTTCCTCCACCCTGGCTGGAATTTCTGGTGGTAACTGCTGGTATGTAAACAGAGGAGCAAGAAGACCTAGTAAATTGCAATTCGTCCAATGAGATGATCTAGATAAATGTTTATCTATGCCTTTTTTTATACTGTTAGGTTTTGTAGAAATGTAATTCATAGTCAAGCTCTCCTTGCTTTTTTTGAATGTTGCTGTGCCGATAACCACTTTGTGTTTGGGAGCTTTTACTGAGCATCTTCATCTTTATTCAGTTCGAGTTGCTTGTTCGGTAGCCGCAAGGGGAAATAGGCCAGTGTCTTCTTGAGCCGGTCCCAAGCCTGGATAAATACAGAGTGTTGTGTCAGGAAGGGCATCCGACGTAAAAGCTTGGCCAAAACAAACATGTGAATCAAACCTCTGAAGATGGAGGACATTGATTCACTGTGACGACCCCTTGAAGGCTAAAGCCGAAAGGAAAAGAAGAAGAATCCTAGAAATGCGAGTTTAGAACTCTGCTTTGAAATGCTCAAGCTAGCTAGAATCATCGACTCTCTTCCTTAACACTCATCTTTTCTTGAAAACGTATTTTTTATTTCTTTCACTGAAACGTATTTAAAATAATGCAATGGTGTGGTGCTCGATCTTAGAGTCAGCCATGTTGCAATAAAATTCTTCCATTTAAATGCGACCCTGAGTTACACTTTGAACTTTGAGCCCACACGTAACGTGATTTATTTCCCTCTCAGAGTTAAAGTTGGCACGCTGACGCAAGACAAGTTATTCCCTTCAGTATGAATCACTACTGTCACACGAGTGCCATTATACCACAAGAAAAGACCCCCCCCCTGAACCCCAAAATCAGGAGTATTCACTGTGACATGGCACTGCCTCCTCCATATTCCTCCTATTCTTCATCAGACCCTTCAATCTGTCACCCATGCTCATTCGCGCCCGCTTGCGAAGGTTACCCTGCCCTATATTGAGCAGTCAAATATAGGACGATGCCCCCCCCCCCCCCCCCCAAAAAAAAAAAAAAAAAAAAAAAAAAACTACAGTAAAGTCTCGTTATATCGATATTCAAGGGAGTCCGAAAAATATCGATATAACCGGCACTATCGATATATCCGACCCTGTTTGCATGTAATTTTCTCCGTGCGTGCATAGAAATAGTATCGATATAACCGGGACTATCGATATATCCGATATCGATATAACGAGACTTTACTGTACTTCGTAATCATCTGTGCTGTCGTCTGCCGTGTTTGTCGATGATAACAGATTTTAAAATCAATCTTTTTAAAAGTGGGTCGAACAGCTTTGATACGTATCCCTTGTTGAAAATGGTATGAGCCGCGAGCAAGTGGGACAGCACATGTATGATTTACTGATAGCTGGCAGCGGTCGTCATCAGTGAACAGAAAACTGAATGATTACTATTTAAAAGGACATGTTAAATCCAATCGATTGATCAGTCATTCTCAAAATGAGTGAAGAGACGGGTATTATCATAACATTTAGAAAGGTAAGCTTTGAACCTGATGAGGAGGGGGGGGGGGGTTTCCAGCCAGTAAAACTGAAACATGCCGGTCCCTTTCTACAAGTTGGGTTTATTGTGTTCAACATAAATCAAAACAAAATGTGATTTTTCAAATCATGTACTACAGATGCTCCCCACCTTACGAACGAGATTCATTCCGAGCGGTCGTTCGTAAGGTGAATTTGTTCGTAAGGTGCTTCGGTGCTATATTTTGTATGGAATGTAATAATAATAATAATACATTTCATGTTTAAGTGTAACACTGAACGGGAAAGTATAAAACACAGACACTGTAACAGTCGTAAAATAAATTCACACAGACTGTAGTACGACGACATAGATCCTTTGGTCTTCAGTAAGCCATTACTGAAGCTGCTGTCACGTCATTACTAAATGACGTGCCAGCAGGCATTATTTTTTGTGATGCATCGCGTCCTCCTGAGCCGTCAACAGGCAAGAGGAGTTTTCTTTTAAAGAATACACCGCAAAGACAAGATATTTAATGTTAAAAGAGATGTAAAAAAATTGAGCAAATGCTGGTCACTTGGCATTTAAAATCATAGCACGGAGTGGCAGGTGTTTGTCTGCTCATGGACTCAACGTGTGTGGAAATACGTCACCTCACTACTTTATTGTCGATGAATCCACACAGATGAGAAGGTCCTCATGGCACCAACATGGCATCGCTTTTACGCCACAGCAATCCCATTCTGCGTTATTTTCAAGGAGAATAATAATAATACATTTTATTTTCAAGTGCCTTTCGAAGCTCTCAAGGACACTTGACAGTCAAAGACAAGCATAGAAAGAAAACAAGATACAATAATACAATTATAAATAGACACAAAAGATAAAGCTACGTAGAAAATGCAATTTAAAATCGGTGGGTTTTGAGATGGGATTTGAAGGTGGGAAGAGAATCGATGTTACGAATGTTGGCAGGAAGTGAGTTCCAGAGTTTGGGGGCAGAGCGGCTGAAAGCTCTTTCCCCCATCGTGCTGAGACGGGCAGGGGGCACACAAGTGGAGGGGGGAAGAGGATCTGAGGCAACGAGAGGGAATAGAAATTTGAAGAAGGTCTGATAGGTAAGGGGGGCAAGGTTATGGATAGCTTTAAATGTATAATGAAGAATTTTAAAGTGGATTCTATATTTGACCGGGAGCCAGCGGAGCTCTTGGAGGATGGGTGTGATGTGGTTAAAGGATGAGGTTCTGGTGATGATCCGCGCTGAAGAATTCTGGACAAGTTGAAGTTTGTGGAGAAGTTTCTGACGGACACCTAGGTGAAGTGAATTGCAATAGTCAATCCGGGAGGTGACAAGACTATGAATGGATAGCAGTGGTGTAAGGGGTGAGAGACGGGCGAAGACGATTGATATTGCCTAGGTGGAAGTACGGAGATCGGGTTATTTATATGGGAAAATACACCATTCATTGGGGGTGCGCCTTATCCTCCGAAAATATAGTAATTGTAGTTTCTTTTTGACATTTTAAAACATGACATTTCACCACTATTTCTTCCTTTCGTCAGATTTGATCCACTGCACCAACGAGATGAATGTGAACATTCCCCAACTGGCCGACTCGTTGTTTGAGCGGACCACCAACACCAGCTGGGTGGTCGTGTTCAAGTCGCTCATCACTACGCACCACCTTATGGTATACGGCAACGAGGTGAGCTGCACACGCACTCACCCTGTGTCAGATAATCTCAAAAACAACCCGGGCAACGGATGTCAAGTAGATTACGATTGCGTGTATGATTAGATTAATATATTTTAGTGATGTATCCCCCTCCTCCCTCCCCCAATCCTCAATTCCCATTTGCAGCGTTTTGTGCAGTACCTAGCTTCGAGGAACACATTATTCAACCTCAGTAATTTCTTGGACAAAAGTGGCCTGCAAGGTAAACCTTATCACCTCACTCTGCAAACTTTCATTTTGTATGATGTGACAAATGTCCTTTATTTTTCTTCCAGGGTACGATATGTCCACGTTCATCCGGAGGTACAGTCGATACCTGAACGAGAAAGCCGTTTCATACAGACAGGTTGCCTTTGACTTCACCAAAGTTAAACGAGGGTAAGACGTTCAACAGGATTTGTATCTGTCCTGCAATTTGGAGGTATTTTTCATTGTTGGTTCAATAGTGACTGCTTCAACGTTTTTTTTGTCATCAAATTATTTTAGTTACGGCTTTTCTACCCTAATATAATGTTGCCATGTTTTATATTGTCTGCCGCCATTTTGCAAATGGAGCACATCACAATGTCTACTTAGGCGACTGTAAACATCACATCTGCTCTGTAAATACACACAGCGATTCCATATTTCATAAACCCTTTTTGTGCATCAATGTTCTTAATTTGGATATAATGGCCCGGTGTTAAATAGGTATTGTGCTTTCGGGAAACAGCGAGCTAATACAAACACTCCCCTACTTACGAACAACGGTACATACGAACATTTTTGTAGTAACATATATAGTATTCTCACCATTTGTACATATCTTTATTGAGCATACATTTTATTTTTCAGTACAAACCAATACAGGTCACTTATATAAACCTTAAGCATACTTCTATAAGCCTTAAACATACATTCCATACAAAATATAACACTGAAGCAACTTTGGAAACAAATTCACCTTAAGAACGAGCGTTCGGAATGTATCTCGTTCGTAAATTGAGGAGTGTCTGTAGTACCTAAGAAGGCAGAAAATTTCGAATCCCCCCCCTACATTCTATGCTGATGCTGATGAAACATAGCGGCGACATGGAAATATGCCACCTCTTCAAGGCAGCGTAAAAGGGGGCTATGGTAAAGCCATTTCTTAAAAGGATGCCTATTTTGAAGTGCATTGTTTATTTGTTCAAAGCACACGGCAACTATTCAAAGCAGAAGATGCTATTCATGTCGCTGTCTTACGCTGTCTGCTGGTGGTCCTCACAGAGTGGACGGCGTCATGCGGACCATGAATACAGAGAAGCTGCTCAAGACCATCCCTATTATTCAGAACCAGATGGACGCTCTCCTTGATTTCAATGTGAGTGAGGTGAAGCCCCCTATGGCGTTGCCGCTTAAAAAAAAGGAAATGCTTTGGGGTTGTGTATGAGGCATTCTCTCAGCCACAAAAAGATAAATGTCAGGCGTGTGTGCAAACCATGGCTGATTGCTTTCCCACAGGTCAATGCCAACGAGTTGACTAATGGGGTCATCAATGCAGCCTTCATGCTTCTTTTCAAAGACTCCATCAGACTCTTTGCCGCCTATAACGAAGGCATCATCAACCTGCTTGGTAAGAAAAAGACCCCACACCCCCTCCGGATAGTCCCTCCAACATTTAATCCTTATCTTTTTTTCCATTTAATAGAGAAATACTTTGACATGAAGAAAACCCAGTGCAAAGAAGGGCTGGATATCTACAAGAAGTTCCTCACTCGAATGACCCGGATATCAGAGTTCCTCAAAGTAGCTGAGGTAAATTGGTGGCTTACAGTGGCTCTCGAGCAGGAAAGGGGGGGAAGGGAAGTAATTTGGCTTACTCTGTGCTCAAACAGCAAGTGGGCATTGACCGGGGAGACATTCCAGACCTTTCCCAGGTGAGTTTGCAGGCTTCCCGTGTGCTCTCTCTTGTTTGGTCTCTTGTCTCTCTACCGCTCTCTGTTTTTTTCTCTCTCTCTCTTTTCCTCTCTGCATTTCCCTCCCTAAGATAAATAAAATTACCTACCAGTGTATACACTCACTGGCCACAATATTTCACACTTTTGCATAAAGGAGGTCCAGTATTGTAGCTTCACAAGAGCAGTGTCCCGTTTTGTTTGATGCTCTCGGAGTAGTATTTTTGTTTGCACTTTTTAGTGGCACTAAGGATGCCAGGAGGTGCTCTCACATGTATTTTTTTCTTATTCCTTAAGCGTTCCTTTCTCTCTTCTTCTGCTGCTTTTTCTTCAGCATGTCTTTTTACGGTACAGGAAATAAAGGTGTCAGGTTCACTTAAAAGTTGCAGTCTAGTCGCAGTTGAGGTTATACACAATAAAGTGTAGCGTAGGTGCTCTCCTGTCGGCCGTTTATTTGCTGTGCAGCTCCCTTGACTGTCACCACCTTTATATTCTGTATTCTCCCCTTATCTTTCAACTTCAGTTCACAGTCTGTGTAAGTACTATCATTTCACTCTTTCATCTTTGTGACCTGCTTTGCTGGTGGTGTCTTTTTGCATGCCTCCGCGCCGTCTTACACGTCCATCAATCCATTTTCCGATCATGCTTTATCCTCACAAGGGGTGCTGTGGAGCCTATCCCAGCTGTCTTTGCCTCATACGTGGTTGTGTCAAACAGCCAAAGGAATATTGGGAAAGGGAGGGGAAGGTGTCTTTGTGGTGACTTCTCATAATGACGAGTAAAGTCAGAGTAGCTCATTTGCTGCAAAATGGCTGCCTTGTTGTGCTTTAGTTGTGGCCCATTTCAACAACTTGCCACAGGTTGTTGAACATCCTTTGGTATATGGTGCGTCATCCCATACATATTTTGCTCCCATGCAAATTAAGTGTATGGCTGGAATGCAGTCATCGGTGTATCGGTGGTGGGCAATTACAAGTGTATGTTGAACCCTCAAGTGACAGAAAATTAAATCAGATACAGTGGTACTACAAAGGCTGAGTCAAAACAACATTTTAAATAGAGGTTAATTAAATTTGGAATATTTCTTCATAAAGTCCAAATTGTGGCGATCATCAAACCGTTGCTAAAGATCCAGACATTGTTTTAGGTCAAATGTTTACAGGTACAGTAAAGTCTCGTTATATCGATATCGGTTATATCGATAGTACTGCTTATTACGATACTATTTCTATGAACGCAAGGAGAAATTTTACATGCCGCAGGATCTGATATATCGATAGTCCGGTTATATCGATATTTTTTCCGACTCCCAAAAATATAGATATGACGAGACTTTACTGTATATATTTCTATTCTGGTTATTTAACACTTGATTGCTGGTGAGTTGGTGCCGAGCCTACATAGGTTTAGGCAAAAGGACAGAGGTAGAAAAAAAAAAAAAACACAGAAAATTGTGTCAGACAAAAGTTACATAGCGATCGTGTGACTCCACTTATCTCACGGAAAATTGCAGTTCATCTTTCTGGCTATGAAATCGGCTCTTTTGAGGTGCCCAGATCGGTGATATTTCATTGTGTAATTTTTATTTTTTATTTTTCCCCCAAAGGGGGGCATTTAAGGCCTATTTTTCCTCAAAATGTTAAATCTACAAATTCTTTCCACTCGAAATTGTTTGACTTGGGAGATCCCATTGTGTAAAAAAATATGGTTTATTTCCAGTTCTTGGTTGCCCACCACTGTCCTTCATGGTGTCAATGTCACATACACACACACACGGTCATGCGGTGTATAAGCAGAGTGCTGACTGTGTGTTTTCTTGCCGTGACAGGCTCCCAGCAGCCTCCTGGAAGCTCTAGAGCAGCACTTGGCCTCTTTAGAGGGCAAGAAGGTGAAAGACTCCACGGCGGCCAGCAGGTATGTTCATCAGCCCCGTTTCCTCGAGACCGCCATGGTGCGTCGCCCACACATCAGCCGCGAGTCTTTCCGTCCCACAGGGCCAGCACTTTGTCCAATGCCGTGTCGTCGCTGGCGAACACGGGAATGTCTTTCACCAAAGTGGATGAGCGGGAAAAGCAAGCGGCGCTGGAAGAAGAACAGGCCCGACTCAAAGCGCTGAAGGTGGTTGGATTTTAGTGCTTTTACCTCAAGATGTTTTCCAGCCTCTGCTTTGTCTTGATGTGCGTCATTTCTCGTACAGGAACAAAGACTCAAGGAGCTGTCCAAGCGGCCCTCTTTTGCCACCACCGATACGTCGCCCATTTCCACCACAGGGGGAACTATTAACACAGCTCCGGCCATCGACCTGTTCGCCACACCAAGCTGTTCTAACGGGTAATTTGAAGTACTTTGTGGATGGAGCAGCAAGGGGGAAATGATGATTAAAGTGCACTTGCATATGCGGTGACTTTTGCACTTTTCATATAATCACTGCTATAATTTTCATTGAACAGCGACAGCCTTTCTTTGTGCTGGAGCGAAGGAAAAAAATCGTTTTTGTATTTCTAAAAATCTGACTTCGTGGAGATGCATTATTTTCCTTAAAATGACTATCTCCACCAATACATAGTATAAATGTCATGTATTTTGTGCATACTATACTGTTTTCATCTCCATAGTAACGGTATCGCCAAACTTTCCTTTTTAAATCGATGAAAAGGTTTCTTCAGCCGTCATCTGTACTCCTTTGAAGGTGTCGGTCGTTTTGCTCCTCATCCGAAGAGCTTTGTCAGCAAACTGAAGTTGTGCTGGTAACTCACAATGCCCAATGTATATCTCTATTGGAACTTGAAAGGCGCTTATCAATGAAATGTATTGTTATTATTATTATTATTATTATCGTAGGGGTAATGCTAGTGGGCCTCAGTCTGCAGTACATCTGCACTTAAAAGCTAGCAACAACTCATTTGATGACAGTGAGGTTAAAATCTTCGCTAAAGAAAATAAATGTTTGAAAGGGGAGTATAAGAAGCAATTTTTGTAAGGTAGCAAAACCCTTCACGCCATGGTGGTTTGACGTTTAATTTAGACCGTTCTTACAACAGACTTCTTCGGTCGTTACCACATCTTAGCTTAGTCATGCTGATGAGATGATACCAGAGTTAATGGGGCAATCAGAGCAACATTAGAGGTAATCAGACAGAACAAAAGAAGTGATCAGATTAGCTTCAGGGAGTAGTCCTCTGCTCCCCCCCCCCCCCCAACCTTCGAGCAGGGGTCTGGCACCGCCACTTCTGTCCATTAGGGATATATTTATTGGGCCAGGCTTACCAGCACAACTTTAGTTCGCTGACGAAGCTCTTTGGATGAGGAGCGAAACATCCGACACCTTCAAAGAAGAAACCTTTTCATCGATGGACCACTCTTGTACGACTGAGAGCCTACACAGACATTTCCTTTTTTAATGCATAAAACAAACCCGTTTCCTCCATGTTTTGGATAAAAAAAGGGTTGACTCATAATTTAATACACTCGCGCTGTACACTAATGTAGCTTTCCTGTGTTATCCTTTGTCACACCAGAAGGCTGATTTTGTGTATGGATAATTCACTATTTTATGTCTCCAGTGCAGTGAAAATGGAGAGCGACCTATTTGACCTTCAGTCCACGTTCCAGCCACCCATGCAGTCCGCCTCGTCAGGGCTCCCTGTGGCGACGGCATGGGCAGGTAGAGAGTGCCACCGACGCAGTTCTTGTTCACTACATGCGTCTTTTTTATTTGTATTTGTTTTTTTTTTAAACTGCTCTGCATGCTCTCTCTTCTGATGTCCACCAGTTCCTCTCCACTTGTTTTTGGTCTCTTTCATTTTTGTCCTTTCTTTCTCTCTTTGGCTCTTCCGCTGTTTCTCTCTTTGCCTGCCTTTTAGATCCTTTCACAACTGCCGAAGCTGGAGATGACTCCATGCCAAACCTTAACCCTTTCCTGTCAAAACACGTTGTCGATGCCTCTCACTTACCTGACGTGTCTTCAGACGCTGTTAGCTTTTCCACTAGGACATCTGCTCATGAAATGTTTGGTGGTAATAACTCATTTTGTTTCCTCCCCTCCATTGTCCTCACTCACGTGCTGTTGGTGTTAGAAGCATGATGTAGTTTGCTCGTCCTCTATGCTATTGTCGTCTGAATGTTACCTGTGTACTTGCCGTCTGTCTTTGATGCTGAAATCCTGCCGCTTTTAGTGAAAACGTGTTCCTCCTCTTTATCAAGAGGTCATTCAAGGTCGAATGTCCACCTGATTTAAAATGATCCCGCCCATCCACCCAATTGCCCTTTTTTGTAATAAAAACAAGTTTGGTTCTGTGATGTGTTGCTATAGTGTAGAGCAGGGGTCGGGAACCTTTTTGACTAAGAGAGCCATAAAAGTAAAATATTTAGGAATGTTTTTCAGTGAGAGCCACACACATGCACGTGATTTCAACAAAATGTCAGAATGTATTATTTAAAAGAACAGAGATAATACTCACCATTAATATGAATGGTTTTCTGTTCCTCATGATTGGTAAAAATCCAGCCAAAGAACGGAATGAAAGTCACCTTGCCGGGTCCAGTTACTGCTAGCTAGCATGCACATGGCTCATTAGCTTGCGCACTTGCTTTCTGCTGTCTCTCGCAGAAGTATATTGATGCTAACATTAGCGTGGGGCTTGTAAAAGTGCTGTTTCATTCATGGTATTGTTTCATTGCAAATTTGAATCACGGCAGACCCTTTTCTCTCCACAAAGGCGAATCCTTTGGTCTATTCAACCTGAAATGTACGATACTCGTCTTTTTTTTTTTTTTTACTCGTCAGGCTGATTTAAAAGGGGACGTTTACCTGTTTTGACATTAACGGCCACCTTGGGTCAGTATCATCCAATCAAAATTACACTTTCCGCCAACTGCCACCCAAACAGGAAATTAACAGCGAAAAAGTGAGAATATGTATTTCGTTTTATCGGCGAGCCAGATGCAATCATCAAGAGCCATATATGACTTGCGGGCCATAGGTTCCTGACCCCTGGTGTAGATCATTGAAGTATTTTTTTTGTCTTTTACTAATACTATGTTTGATTCCCTAGATCGTTACAATCCCTTTATTGACACAAACTCGTCTGTTTCCGCCAATAATAAATGCCCAGTGCGGCTAGAACACTCAATCTCAGGTACGACAGTTGTTCTGAGTCGTGCAAACTTCGGGCCCTTTCCAATACTCCAACTGCATTAATTTTAATATTCAGTCACTTCTGTCTCTTCCGATTTCCATTAACATTCTCTTAATATTTCACACTTTTGGGATATTAAAAATATTAAAATGTTAACCATTTTCTCTGCCTGCTTTTGTTTGGCTTGGTCCTGAGACACTTTCCCCTCCCTCTCTGGTTCTTTCTTCTTAATGCTTCCTGTGGCGTGTCAGACTCCTTCTGTGGCCCAGTGTCCATTGCCCAGCACCTCCCACACCAGGCTCCCTTCCCCACAGAGCCCTCTACTGTAGCAGGTCTATTCAGAGGTATTGAAGGCTCTCTCTGTCTGTATCGATGTGTGAATCCCGCTCCACTGTTAGCTGACCCCCACTCGCCCTCCCCAAACTTGTAAAACGGAGTCCCATTTTGAGAGGCGTCACTTGTCTTAACCGCAGCTGCCTTCTTTTCATCTTCTTTAAGGATACTCAACGCCTCAGGCCCCTCCCCAGCCACCTGCAGGAGGTCTCCAAGTGGACTTTGAGTCTGTGTTTGGAGTCAAAGCTACTGGCAGCAACAGCCTCAATGCTGAAGGTTTGGACTTGATGTCACCGATGTTTATTTCTTGTCATTTGCTGTGATTTTTTTTTTTTTTTCTTGAAGCAGGATGATCCTTAATATATGAACATCTGACAACAAAAATTGGGGAAATTTGCTTTTCTTCTCTCTTTCCTCACCGTGGTACATTAGTCAGATTGATGTGATTCACATTTGACTTCATACACATGTAATGTGTGGACAGGTGTGTGGCAGGGAACAGAAAAGCCATGAGGCGATTGTGTCCTCGTGCAATTTTATAGCCATTTGCCACCATCTTGTGATCCCATAATGTTACTACATTAGACAGACCACTCACTGGAGATCTTAATATGTATGATGGAGATTTTGCTGTTTTAGTGGATGCGAATATTTATACTGCTCCTATCACAAACATAATTTTACGTTGTATTTATGATTTATAGGGTAGCAAATAAGGCGCAAATAACTACAGTAAAGTCTCGATATATCGATAGTCCCGGTTATATCGATACTATTTCTATGCACGCACGGAGAAAATTACATGCAAACAGGGTCGGATATATCGATAGTCCCGGTTATATCGATATTTTTTCGGACTCCCTTGAATATCGATATAACGAGACTTTACTGTATAAGGCGCACCTCCAACGAATGACATATTTAAAAAACGTTTCCATAAATAAGGTGCACCGCATTATAGGAGGCACCTTCAATGAATGACATATTTGAAAATGTTTTCCATACATAAGGCATTATGAGGCGCATGGTCAGCTTTTGAAAAAATATATTTTTTTATCGGTCCGCCTTATAGTGCAGAAAATACGATCACTGTTTTTAGCCTGTCTGCCTTCCAGTTCTGATGTGCGAATTTCTATGCGCGCTTAGGGTGACCAGTGTAGAGTTTTCAAATTCATCCCATGCTTGCGTCATTCAACTCATTCACTGCCAGATCTCATATTTACACACAAAGAAGTACAGATGACGGCTGAAGAAACCTTTTCATCAATACATATATAGCGCTTTAACAACTGCTGAAGCTGTAACAAAGCGCTAACATGGACAAAAGGCAAATGCTGCCCCATCATAATCTCTAAATTTCTGATTTTGACCCTACAATCTGTTTTCAGATATCAGCGGGGGTATCCTGAAACCCACTCTTGCTGCCTCCAACCTACCGTCCAGTCAGCAGCCAGAGAAGCTGGTGTCGGACGACCTTGACTCCTCTCTTGCCAACCTTGTCGGTAGTACGTATGCATTTAAAAAAAATCTTCATCTCATAACGTATGTAGTAATGTTCTGCGTCATCATGGACACAACTGAGTGCGCACCCTAGGTCGCACCACTGACACTATAATGCAAGTGGGAATGTAATATCTGTTCTATGTGTTCCCCAGACCTTGGCATTGGAAATGGGACCATGAAGAAGTAAGTGGCGCCCACCCACTTGCCATTATTGCAACGCCGCGAGTAGAAACGCTTAATTCAAGCTGCTTTGGTTCACAGTGACATCCACTGGAGTCAACCCGGCGAGAAGAGGATGACGGGTGGCACAAACTGGCAACCTAAAGCGGCGCCGACAACCACTTGGAACCCTGTCTCCATGGTGATTCACATATAAGTTGGTCGATGAGCATGTGGCCCATGCACAACACGCAGAGCATTTTATCATGCATGCCATCCAACTATAAAAACTAATAAAATCTAAAAAAAAAAAATGCATGTTCCGAAAATCTGAAAGACTCCCAACCTGACAGTCACTCCCAACCTGACAGTTCGCGGTTCGATCCTTGGCCATGGCAGTCATGTTGAAGTGTCCTTGAGCAAGACACTGATACGCCATTTGCTCCTGGCGCTGCGTCACCAGTTGGTGAATGATGATGTGAAGCGCTTTGATAACTCAAAAGACATCAGAAAAACGTGTTATAGCATCAAAAATACCCAAAACACGCAGGCTGATATTTTTAGTCAAATGCAAAACACCAATAAAAATGAGTTAGTGTCCCAAAACGACTTCAAAATGACCTCGGAGATGGCGAGTTTCAGAAGGTCCCGCCCCCTTGTTTGTGACGTCACGACAGGACGTCTTTGCCTTGCTCTAGAATCAAAACAATGACTTCAGATTCGGAGAATATGTTTTCTTGTTACTCATCCAGTTATGAATATGCTTCAAATAGTTTTGAAGAGGAAAGCATAAATGTTTGCAATCGATTAAAGAAGTCCTTCTGTGTCATTTTGAGGCGTCTGGACTCCAATGTAGCGTCCCAGAAAATGCACAAGATGGCGCCCACGCTCCGTTGGAAATGGGCTCATTTGTCTGCCGGGAATTTGTGTCAACTAGTATCAAATAGTAGTCTTGGTGAAACACAATGATTCACAATTGCATTATTTTTTAGTTTCCCTTCTAATTTCGCCATCAACACGAAGTTTTCAGAACAAATGCAAATGTCCCCCTGTAGAAGATGTAGTGCATAACCCCAGCCTCTACTGTAGCACCCGACAATGTGGAGTGCCTTTTTGTTGGGAAAGTTTTATATATTATACTGCATTTGGAAAACCTTTTTCATTCATTGAAGGTGCGCCTTATAGTCAGGTGTGCCTTATATACAGATTTTTTTTTTAAATACACCATTCATTGGGGGTGCACCTTATAAACCGGAAAATACGGTAACTCATTTCGCCCTCCACCTGTTATTGAACAACTTTTTGTGTCCCTGCAGCCACCATCCACCATGGCATTCCCTGCCACCACACCCACAGGCATGATGGCTTACGGCATGGTGAGTCCTGTGAAGTTGTAACATCCATGTTCCCGCTGTCCCTCATCTTCAGAGTTGAATATGTTACACGACTACACTTGTTACTCAAAACTCTACATGTCAAAATAGTGCGTTCATTGCGACATATTAACTCATTCACTGCTCATCTCACTTTTTTAAACACAGCCACATAATGTCAAGTTTTTTTATTGAAACAGTAAAGTCAAAGATTGAAATGTAAAATAATGTGATAAAAAAAAAAACTAGCTAAATATTATGGTAATGAACTCATTTACCGCCATTGCCGAATTTATTCGGGCTTTGTTTTTTTTTTATGCTTGGGTGCCGATAAAGCGCTGGCCATGGCCTCTGGCAATGTTTTTCTTTTCCACAAGGGGGCATCATTTCCCTTTTTTCCATGTTAGCGTTTTGTTCCAGCTTCAGCTGTTGTTAAAGCACTTTTTTTGTTCGTTTGAATTAATACAGCCCTATGGGCAACTTCCGTGTCACCACTTTGACATTGATGTCACTTGAACGCTGGCGCGCGTGGCTGCCGCTGCTCACCCGCAGAAAAAATATCTTGTGACAAAAGTGTCCTTAAGTTTTGACAGGTGCTTATAAATTAAATGTATTATTATTATTATTATTATATAAATCAATATCTATGTTTGCATTTTAGACAGCCGCCCTCATTTCAAGCTCATATAACTCTAGACCAATATTTAGGAATCAACTCTTTTTTTTTTTTTTTAACCGATGAAAGAAGAGAGTCTGAAGTTTCGAAGGCTATACTGAATGTTTGTCGTCCGAAAACTCAATATTTTGTGGCTCCTGCAATTTGAGTGACAATGACAAAAACCCTGGCACTCGAATGGACACATTTTTGCACATCGTCTGCCAGTGAATGAGTTAAAAACTCTGTTCTGGGTTTATTGGTTGCCACTTTAAACATTTTTTTTCCCCATTATCAGTAATCATGCAACCATATTTGACCAATAATCCTCTGTCTCCTTTGCAAGCCTCCACAAATGAGCTCCATAGGTATGATGAATCCGCCCACCTTGATGTACAATCAACCTGTGATGAGGCCGCCCAACCCTTTTGGCTCGGTGTCCAGCACTCAGGTGGGTGTGCTGCCTCTCGCTCCTTCTGCCAGGTGTCAGTGTGTGTGTGGGATCATATCGCTGCAATCACCGTCGATGGTGCTTGAAGCGAGCCTCGGTTCCCCTCCTTGAACTGTGCATCGTCCCTTTTGTTTTAGTTTTTTTTAATCCTCCATTTAACCAACATATTCAATTCAACATTGGCTCGCCCAAACTAATCTCCCCCCCTTCTACCTTCATCGCTACGCTGACTCTGGGCCTCCTATTTCCTGTGTGTGTGTGCGCGTGTGTTCCTATTATAGCCCTCAGCAGCCTCTAGTCCTTCCAGCCAGAGTCCTCTCCGAGCCCCCGGACAGGATCCGTTTGCGCACCTTTCTCTCAAGGATTTCTTGTAGAGCGTCTCTTTAGGTACAGCATGCCTCTTCTGCTGGCGGCTGTGATTTTGTGTGTGTGTGTGTGTCTGCTTATCTTCTCTCATGCCATCTTCATGCTTTTGTCTTCATTTGACATTGATGCCACATGTTTTTGCTTGATTTCGAGCAAGGGTGTCAAAGTCATTTTTTGTGCGGGCCACTTTGTAGTTACGGTTTCCTCTCGAGGGCCGTTATGAATTTAGGGAAGCCATTAGAATGTTTAATCCACTCCACATATTACATATAGAGCGCACAACAAATTGAAAAATAACCAGTTTTCAAATATGAAAGCAAAAATAATGACTGTTATTGTGGTTTCCATGCGACAATTGTAAATTTTGATTCAGGCTTTAGCCAGCATCATGGAATTTCACAGGTTTGATTTGCCTTCGCGGGCCGAATAAAATGATGTGGCGGGCCAGATTTGCCCCCCGGGCCTTGACTTTGACACCTGTGGTCTATATCGTGATCTTGTTTTGCTCCTCTCACTGTCCTGATTGTAACGAGTCTCACGCTGCCAGTTTTGAACCTGACAGTCATTGCAGATGGCTCCAAAGTGATTTGTTATCTTTTTTTATAATACAATTTTACCAGCTGACTGTTCTGCACTCCCCATTCACAAGATGGTCTTACTCTCCTAGCTTTGCATGGTATCTCTTAGAGGGGGACAGACAGTGTTCAAGGGTCACCTCTTAGGGACAGAGGTTGCTTTAGTCGACCACTTATGTTATCAACACATGGGGGTGCATGAAAGGCTTAATCTAACTCTCAGCATATGTTTTGTATGCAAGTTTGAACACGCATAATGCCAGCATGACAAACCTATACAATCTTAGTTGTGTGGACGACACATTTAACTGGGAACTACAGTGATACCTTGGTTTACGAACCCTTTGGCTTATGAACTTTTCGCTTTACGAACGTTACATTTATGATAATTTTAACTTGCCATATGAACTATTTTTCGGAATAGAAACGGAGCACCACAATGAGTGATGTGTTTCCGACTGTTTTTGTCCTCTATTCCCCACCCCCAGTCTTCGGTTAAAGCCATCTGATTGGTCAAGAACGCAGCAGTGAGGGGAGGTGGTTTAAACATTAACAGGCACAACCTGACACAACCCTCTGTATTTATCCGGGCTTGGGACCGGCACAAGAAAACGTATGTCCCTTTGTGGCAACTCGCTAAGTAAAAGGCTCCCAATAATAATTTCAAGAACCTTTCAGAACACTTTACAATAATAACAAAGCACACAACAATAAAACCATTGAGTAAAATGATAAATAATAAAATAGCTGATTGAACTAGACCAAGAATGCAATTTTAAACAGATGGGTTTTGATGTGGGATTTGAAAATAGGCAGGGTGTCAATATTACGGGTGGAAGTGAATTCCAGAGTTTCCAGAGTTGTGATGAGGGAATTTATCCAAATGAGCTCCAATTGGACAGGATAGCTAATGCTAAATTGCTAACCTTTTTTGTCAATGCCATCTACTTACAAAATGTTCAAGCAAAAAAAAAAATTCTTCCGAAACCAATTAACTTTGTAAGTAGAGTTACCACCGTCTATTGCTTTGTGAGCTCTAGTGGGGCTAAATGGCACAAATGGTGTCACTTGGCTAATTGAAGGGTAATTAAAGCCTGCTGGTCGAAGCAATAAACCTGTCTGCTACCTTTTCATTTCCGACTGGTTCACAGGCGAATGCCCACTCGAGCGTGACATACATCGCAGGAAGCCCAACTGTGTTTAAATTATAGCGTTTGCGGTATGTCACATCAAGAGAAACACTCCATATAAGAATAACAAATGTGCTGTTTCGGCGTAAAACAGACCCCCTTTTACCTTGGCAAAGTGGCAGAGGCGAAGTGCGTCCTCCCAGCTTAATTTACTTAATATTTCATTGTATTCGGCCCTTGAAATCAATCATGCTAGCTAGCGAGTAGGCTAGCTAAGCTCTCTTTCCATTCAGTTAGCTGGCTAATTCCTTTGATCACAAGTGTCACAAAGTCAAGGCCCGGGGGCCAAATCTGGCCCGCCACATCATTTTATTCGGCCCGTGAAAGCAAATCAAATTTGTGAAATTCCATGCTTATCGATCAAGCTAGCTAGCGAACGGGCGAGCTCGCTCTCTTTCCACGATATCAAGATGATGTTGTATGCAAACGGTTAAATTCGTTCAACAAGAGGCCCCTGGATATTCCGTTAGCTTTTTAGAATTTCACTATTTGGCTCTTGGTCTCTTTTAGCAAGAAATCATGCACAGACGTGGTTAAATTAAATAAAACGGATATTTTTCACCATCATAAAATCAATAATAATAATAATAATAATAATACATTTTATTTCCAAGTGCCTTTCAAAACTCTCAGACACTTCACCGTTGCGGGATAAGAACTTTTTCTGCGAGTGGGCAGCAGCAGCCATTCGCGCCAGCGTTCACTCAACCCGGACGTAACACAAACTCACGCCACTAATGTGAGTGTGTATATATTGAGAGAATACAATACATTCTAATTTATATAGTGCTTTCACAATAGCTGTAATAAAACAATGCACATAATAGTCAACACAAAGCAAAATAATAAACAACAGGAACATAAAAATATGGACAGTTGTGAAATCTTAACGCCTTTCCCTGGATAGTCTATGATGTTTGAGTACAAGACAAACACTATTTCCTCTGAAAGTTTCTAGTCACTTTCATTTGTTATTCTTGTATTATAAATGTACAGTGATACCTCGGTTTACGAACCCCTTGGCTTACGAACTTTTCGGTTAATGAACGTTAAATTGATGAAAATGTTACCTTGGCATACAAACTATTTTTCTTGATACACATGGAGCTCCCACAATGAGTGATGTGTCGTTCGTGAACGAGCCCGTTCTGCTAACAAGAAAATGGCAGCCGACTGTTTATGTACTCTATTCACCGCCCCCAGTCTTCGGTTAAAGCCACGTGATTGGTCAGGAACGCAGCAGTGAGGGGAGGTGGTTTAAACATTAAAGAGACAGGCAGACGACAGTGAGAGAGTTTCAACTTTGATAGTTCAAAGGCAGAGTGTAGACTGCAAGGTTAAAATATCCCATTAATCAGGCTCCACAAACAACCCGCACAAGCCATCTGTACACTTGATGCGAAAAGCGATCAACCCAGCTAAACAGAACACAATTGATGAGGAATAAGGTAAAATCATCGCAGAGAAAGCACCTACAAGGGATCTTTCATCAAGATAGTAAAAGAAGAAGGTTATGTTCCTCATCAAGTGTTTAATGCTGATGAAACCGGCCACTCCATTCCATCAAGCCATTAATGACCATCACAAAGGTAAATAAAATGTCTTTTTTATACAGTACAGTTTATTTCTTTCATTATAATACCAGAGCACATTTATTATACATAAAATAAGGTATATTTTGTGTAGTTTTAAGGCTTAGAAAATAAAGTAGAAAATTATGTTATGGGGACCTGGGAATGTATTATTCTCATTTTAATGGCTTCCTATGGGAAATTAATTTTTGGGATACACACTTTTCGCCTTACACACTCTGTCTGGGAACCAATTAAGTTCATAAGCCAAGGTATCACTGTATTATAAATGTAGTCGGTTTTTTCAGACTTGTAACCTTTTGCCAAAATGTCGACAAAAAAAGTGACATGTGCCATTCTCCCTTTGCAGACGCAGTTCATGTAACTTTGAAGAGCTCATCTCTCTTGGAAAGATGAAGCACTTAGCAGCGAAAAAGCCTTGTCCTCGTCGAGGTCTCCGGAGAAACATTCACGTACCCCCCACCACCACACACTCACACATGCACATCCACAAAATATCAAAATTGTGTCGAGACTGCAACGCCTTCCAGTAACCTCCACGTTTTACAGCGTCATCGGTAAAAAGCAATTCCGGCTGCTGAAAAACTTTATTGTTCTGTATTTGGGTAAAAAGGAAACAAAAAAGTAAAACTACAGTCGGGTTTTGAATGAGCGGCGTTAGTTGTGGGTCGATGGTGACCCCCCACCCCCGCCCAAAATCATCCGTCACGGTTTAGTGATGCTAACGACGTTTACGCCCGTTTAGTTTGTGTCTTTTTTTTTACCGTGTTTACAGTAGACATTCCCTGTGTGTCGTTTGTATTTATTTATGATTGTCAATCGAAGGAGCTCGAGTGGGAATGGGGCGGGGGGGTTCTTGAGCTATCATGTGGTAGAGTGACAAATAGTTATTGTATAAATGACACCTATTAAGCCGAATGATAGAGCACTAAATATTTGTTAATTTTGTTTTTTTTTTAATCTATTGTTAGATGAAAATTATGATGATAAATTCACAGCTGCCACTGTGCTGAGAGTGCAGATATTTCCACTCAAGCTTAGGTGGGCGCTCCACCTAGCGATCGCTAATATGCTTATAATATATGATTACAACAAACAGGAAAAAAGGCCATGATTTTGTTTGTTGTGTTTTTTTTGTTCATTTAGTGCAGCCTAACATTGGAAAAGGTTAGCCCACCCTGAATTAAACAATACATAGTGCATTCTGTGCCATTATGTGAGGGGTAGGGGGTCTTTTTTTGTCATAACTTGAATAACACTTCACACACCACCGCGGTGGTCTCGAATTATTATTATTATTATTATTATTTTTGCTTGACTAGCTTGGCACACCATCGACTCAGTGAGAGCGCTCTAGGCTGCCTTTTACTCTCTGAATGTGAAGAGTTGTCTTCATATTGCACACATCTTTTCCCACACCGCACGCGCCACCGCTCGTCAAAAAAAGGCGCTTGAGTGGCACGTTTGACGTAAAAAGGGCGTGGGGGACATCAACGATGGCCGCTTGATGTTGAGGAAGGGGACGGACGGGTGTGGGCAGGTGACGTCAGCGGAAGGTGGAGGACGAGGGACGAGCGCTGTTGATCGGCACTCACTGTATATATATATATATATATAATAATGAAGAAAAAAAAAGTGACTGTTCTTTGATTGCAAGAGTGGAAGATGTATGAAATATGAATATGATTCAAATTCAATTTGACTCTTAGCTATTAAGTCTTGATTCAGGATGATCCTCTCTGCAGAGCTCTTGTCCGTCATTAGAACCTGTAGCAGGCGAACACTCAAATCTTGTTTTTTTTTCCTTTTTCAAATAAAGAGCAGCTTACATAAAAAAAAACAACTCTCTTTCTCTTTTTCCTATTTTTTACGCTCACAAAAAAATAACTAATGACCATAAATTTGCCAAGATCTCAAACTCTCCAGAAAACAAGTGTACAGTGATACCTCGGTTTACGAACGCTTTAGCTCACGAACTTTTCGGTTGACGAACGTTACATTTATGATAATTTTACCTTGTTATATGAACTATTTTTCGGGAAACACACGGAGCGCTACAATGAGTGATGTGGTGTTCGCGAACGAGCCGGTTCTTGGAGCTCCAGCCGGTTTTTTTTCCCCTCTATTCCCCGCCCCCAGTCTTCGGTTAAAGCCCCACGTGATTGGTCAAGATCCGTGGCGGAGGAGGGAGCGGACACACGCAGCAGTGAGCGGTGGGAGGGGTTACAGAAACACACACACACGAAAGGGAAACGACAGAGCTTGAAACAAAAAAAAAGCGATAAAAAAACAAAAGTGAAAAGGTGAGAAAATGGATAGAAAACACAGTGAAAGCTGGACTCGTTTCAACTTTATTGATAGTTCAAAGGCATAGAGTAGACTGCAAGGTTAAAATATCCCATCAAGGAGATGTCAGGCGGTCTTTTTTTTTGTCAATGGATGCTACAGCTTTGTGTTTGCTTTCAGCATTTACCTTGTAGCAGACGTGCATATTTGACCATGACGTCTCTGATCCACTGGTGAAAAGGATGCTTTGATCCTCATCTTTCATCTACAACTGCTTCACACAACAAAGAGGGTGCAGAAAGTGCTTAAGATTTAAAGCTTGTCTTTTTATGTTCTGTCACATTATTTATTCAGTTATTTTTTGTTGTTTTGACTTCAGGATGGCGCCACGAGAGTTGCTGTCTTTACAGCAGGTCCTATATTTTGTTTCTCTACTTCTTCTTTCCCTTTCCTCTTTCTTTCATCACTTTGCCACTGTGAAATGTAAATTTCTCCACTGCGTGACTAATAAAGGCTAATCCAATCCAAACTACGCAGTGGAAAGCATACGACGCTCAACGAGTCTGGAGTAGGAGAAATGATTTCTGACTCCCTGCAGCTTTCGCAGATTTCGTTTTTTCCGATTTCCAGTGCAGCCTTTTGAATGGATGGTCGCAGGCGCTTCATGGTTTGTTGCTGCTTTTATCAGGAGAGGTGGTCGCATGGGCTTTCGAGAATCCTGCCATGGGCATGTCTTGTTGATCACCATAATAGGTTCTCAAACTGATTTGAAACTTGCACTTTGCAGAAAAGTGCAAAAAGAAAAACATTTGACAGACAGGCAGCTGTGATGCAACTCAACTGCAATGCCGACTGGCAAACTACTGCCGAGTACAAAATTGCCGAGCGTAACAATATATTTTCTACCTATTCGTTATGATTATATTTTCCACCTGTTTTCTTCTATGCTGCTCCCAACAATTTTATTTCAGCAATCATTCGTCTATATACGACTGAACATGCTCTGCATCTGTTCATCGGGCAACAAAGAACCTCTTGAACTCTTGTCTTAGCTATAGCAAGTACACTTTCAATTCAATACTTTGAATTTAATGATGCTTTTAGGACTGGTTGAACGAATAAACAATACAAAGACCATCCACTCACTAAATTACGCTCTTCCGGTCCAATTGATGTGATTTTGCAATTAGTCAATATTTCTTCCTTCATGTCCCCCACCCCCGAGGACATTATGTTCCTTATTGTTGTGTCAGGCAGGAGGGAGCAGGAGGTTGTTTGACAAATTGTATTAAAAGAAAGGTCAGCAGGAACAAAATGTAAATCATCAAAATCATCTGAATGGAAAAAATACAAAGTATCAAAAGAAAACCAAGATTAAAAATCCGCCACGATTAAACAAACTCGTGCACTGCACACGTGTTCAACTGCATTCAATGACATTTAACAATTACCTGACGCCGAATGGTCGTGCCAGGTGTCCTTTTGAGTGTGACTGATTGGAAACTACCGGCAACTGTGCAGGTGCAGGCGTGGCCGACAGCGCCACCCGTTGGTCACCAACCAGATCATGACACCATAATGTAAATCATAATATAAAATATGTAAGCAATGAACTGGTTGAACATTTCCATATTATTGGCAACCTGATTGATTACTTATCAGCTAAGGGCTGGAAAATGTATCTCAACACACCTTTCATCAGAGGAAAATGCAGCGAAATGTACATTTCTCCACTGCGAAACTAATAAAAGCTAATCTAATTCAATCCAATCGAAACACCTATTTGGAACATCATGCAGTTGAACTGGATAATTGGGAACAGGTAAGTGCCATAATTGGGTGGAAAAGGAGAAGTGTGTAAGAAAATAGATGAACAATGTTACTGAATGTATAATTTCAAGGAATTTGTCTCCTGTTCCTACAGTTTTTTCCCCCTCACATTCTAAAAATTACCTTTATGAGACAAAAATGTAAAAAAAGCAAGGCTCACGAGAGCACTTGCTGATGGCTGCCTCCTCGGACACCATCTTGGAATTCATCGGAGTGATGTATCGTTTGCGAACGAGCCGGATCGCTGAAGTAAACGAAGAGAACGGTTCCTAACGAGCCAGAAATGGGAGATAACTTTTTTTGTCCTCTATTCCCCGCCCCCAGTCTTCGGTTAAAGCCGCACGTGATTGGTCGATATCCGTGGTAGAGGAGAAAGGGGGAGTATTACAGACGCAGCAGTGAGAAGTGGGGGAGGGGGAACGTTAGGGTAGACAGGTGGACAGATGTTATCACATTATGCTGTTATTATTATTGAACTATAATTTTTACTAGTTGGTATGATAGCATTATTAATATGAAAAGCAAATTAGTGACAGCTGATCATCAGACCAGAGTAACCCAGGGAAAGTGATAGTTGATGTGCGCATATAAATAAAGCCATATAAATGAGTAATTCGTTTTTCACATAATTGCACATGATTTTTGGTAGTTAATTTAAGCAAAAAAAAAAAAACTTGGGAGCCATAAGAGCCGGATCTTTTTAGTGAGCCGAGCCAAAACAACCGACTCTCTGAAAAGAGCCGGAATTCCCATCACTAATAGGCATGCTCGGCTGATTGAACAAATTGTACCTCGGTGTGTGAGTGATGTTTTTTTTGTTGTCTACGTGTGCCCTGAGATTGTGTCGCAACCAGTTCAGGGTGTCCCCCACCTCCACCGCGAAGATACTCGAGGTAGAGTCCAGGAACACCACGCTTGTGTAGATAAAGCGGATGAGAAAATGGACGGATGTTTGATTTTTTTTTTGTTTCACACATCGTCCCAACATTCTTGTCATTAAGTTATGTGTGAGTGTGTATATTAATTAATGTTTACATTTTATTTCATTTTATTTTATTTTATTTTAATTTATTTGTTGGGTATTATGCATAAAGACGACAAAACAATTGAAAAAAAAGTTGCCCAACAGGAGATGGCTGTTTCCACACCCTTTTGGTAAACACTAACGACACCTTCAGGCCACCAGTTGCTATTACAACATGTACATTAATCGGTGCTGTCACCAGCTGTAAGTAAAGCACATTCACGTTGGTCCAACCCATTTCGAGAGAATTTTGCTCCTTTTTTTTCCGCTGCACACTCAATTTTGAGTAACATCCGTGCAGTAACAGCAGTGGCGGACCACCGGTGGCTAAACTACTTTTTTAAAACTTTTTTTTGCCCTCCAAGAAGCAAACCAAACATTCAAGGTAGGAGACATTCAATATTTACAGTGCACTCAAAGCTGCACTTAACCAACATACTCTCAGAAATTGTCCTTACTTTGAGGCAGTGCAGCCCCTCATTGGGGACAAAAATAATAAATATGGTTAAATTTCACCTTAATACATTATATAAATGCATTGTATTGTATTGTAACAGTTGTTATGTTCTGAATGACATTAATACCATCTACGACACAGCTAATTGGTTAGCAAGTGCTACCGCTAAAGGAATTTTAAAATATGTGACGATGTAAAGTAAGCTAAAATGTAAAACAGTACGAAAAAGTATTTCACTTAAAAAAAAAAAAAAAAAATCAATAGAAATCCTCAATGAAAAATTAGATTATTCGTCGTGATGTCACTCATTAAAAATAGGTTCTTACTATTACTGTATTGTAAAAGTTGGTATTATTGTCATTGAGAACATAACATTTACGACACAGGTAATTGGTTAGCAAGTGCTCAGGAATTTTAAAATATTTGACGATGTAAAGTAAGCGTTTTCATGAATGTCGCTAAAATGTAAAACATTACTAAAAATTATTTAACTTTTTTTAAAAATTCAATAGAAATCCGAAATGAAAATTTTGATTATTCGTTGTGATGTCAGTAATTAAAAATAGGTTCTTACAATGGATACTTATGTTAGTATCCGTACCAGTGCTGATTCAAAACGAATCGTCATCAAGATTGATTGAAAAATCATGTTATTTTGTGTAATATAAACAAATATTTTTCCATTAGAGTCCTTTTTATTTCATAATCAGAATCATAACGCCTTCAATAGTCCCACAGTGGGGACATTTGCAATCGACAGTAGCAAAAAGTGAAAAGACAAAACAACAAAGTATTTTATGCACAAAAAAAGTGACAGAAGATTGAACTATCCAATTGCACAAAAAAGATACATAAAAATAACTATATAGTACAAAATACAGCACAAAGATTGTATGATATATGCACTGTAACTGTATTAAGTCTACATAAAGAGGCTATGCTATTTACATTGTATAAGTCCATTTTTTTGAAAACGAATCGTCATCAATATGGATTTAAAATTTTGTAATTTCTTGTAATATAAACACAAATATTTTTCTATTAGAGTCGTTTTTATTGCATAATCAGAATAATAAAGCCTTCAATAGTCCCACAGTGGGGAAATTTGCAATCGATAGTAGCAAAATTGAAAGTGGGGTTGGGGCGTGAAAAGAAAAAAAAAACAAAGTATTTTCTGCACAAAAAAATGACAGAAGATGGAACTGTACAATTACACAAAAACGTTTCCTAAAAATAACTGTATATAGTGCAAAGTATAAAAAATAAAGCATAAATCATACAGTATATGATATATGCACTGTAACTGTATTTACTGTACATAAAGCGGCTGTGCTATTTACATTGTTTTAGTCCAGGTATTTTTTGTCCTAATTGGGTATCTTTTGGGGGGGGGGGGGGGTAATAAGCAAACTAAAAATTACTTTTTAAAGAATGTGTTTGCTAATTCTTTATTTAGCTAATTTAAAATTAATGTAACATAAAAAAATACAATAAAAATAATAATACATTTCATTTTAAGCGCCTTTCAAAGCTCTCAAGGACACTTTACAGTCACAGACAAGCATAGGCACTATAATCAATAAAATACAATCACAGCAATAAACATAATATAAAAATATTTTGGTTAAAATGTATTCAATCTTCTAAAATAAGCCAATATATTTTGTTTTTGTTTCACGGTTATCTATTTAATTTCCTTTCTTCAACAAATATCCTTTTCCAATCTGTCATACTGACACCTCATTGTGCACTCCACCAGAGCTTGCCTGAAATGACATATTCAAATGTTCTTGTCAGTGCAAATATTTAAAAAAGAACCGAACTGGGCTTTATCCAAGCCAGGCATGGATAAATGAAATAAAAATAAACCAATAGATTCACTGGAGCGAGAAGACTTTTATGTCTAAAGGTTCGACGTACACACACAAGCTCTTTTTCCTCACTTGTGAAAAATACAAAAAAAATGAGACTTGACCTGAAAGTTCAGTGTGAGTCGCAAAACATTGTATTTTTCTATATTTTAAATTCACCCGCAATTTGCCTGACTTGTAAATCAGCAAGAAAAACATAATTCTGCAAGTAAATTTAGTGGCTGGCAGTATTTCACAAAGCCTCATTTGCCATGTACTGTACTACAGTATGAGAATTAGAAGAGTGCTATGCTCGTTCTATGCTCTTATTTTCATTTCAGGCAGTTTAAAATATTTTAAAAAGCTCAAATATTAATGATTGTTTATTAGCCAAAGCAATCAAAAAATGTAAGCACATTTTGGTGTGTGACATGTTAGTAAGTTGACGTGTTTGCTGAAGAAATTAAATGAAGTGACCTTTGCAAAACATCTCTGATTAACAGTTTGTGGACAAACTAAATGGTCATGTGATCCCAAAATCTTAGATACAAATAAAGCCCGTCACAAAAAAAAAAAAAAAAAAAAAAAAAGAAGGTCAAACAAAGTACAAACAAAAATTGCTTGCAAAAAAAAAGTATTTCCAGTGTATAAGGTGCACCAGAGTATAAGGCGCACCCCAAATATAATAATAATAATAATAATAATCCATTTCATTTCTAAGCGCCTTTCAAAACTCTCAAGGTCACTTTTCAGTCACAGGATCAGTTTTTCTGTGCCACACGCGTCAGCGTTCACTCAATCCGGAAGTAACTCAAATAGATAGAAAGCTAGGTAGCTAGCTAATAGATGATTGATAGATATCTAGCTAGCAACATAGCTAATAAATTAAAAATATATAGCTAGCTAGATAGCCAGCTAGCTAGATAGATAATAGATAGCAAATAAATAGCTATCTAGGTAGCCAGCTAGATAGCAGCCACATGCGCAGCGTTCACTCAACCTGGAAGTAACTCAAATAGATCGAAAGCTAGATAGCTAGCTAATAGATAACTAATAGATATCTAGCTACCAACATAGCTAATAGATTGAAAATATATAGCTAGCTAGATAGCCAGCTAGCCAGATAGTTAATAGATAGCAAATAAATAGCTATCTAGGAAGCCAGCTAGATAGCAGACACATGCGCCAGCGTTCACTCAACCCGGAAGTAACTCAAATAGATCGAAAGCCAGCTAGCTCGCTAATAGATAAGTAATAGATATCTAGCTAGCAACATAGCTAATAGATTGACAATATATAGCTAGCTAGATTGCCAGTTAGCTCGATAGATAATAGATAGCAAATAGATAGCAAAAAATAACTATCTAGGTAGCCAGCTAGATAGCAGACACATGCGCCAGCGTTCACTCAACCCGGAAGTAACTCAAATAGATAGAAAGCTCGATAGCTAGCTAATAGATAACTAAAATCAGGGCTTTTGGGTGCGCCTTATACACCGGAAAATACGGTATACCAAACGCTATAGCAAAAATCCCAAGCCGTGTTTGATTTTATTCTCTCTCCCGGTGCTTCTCCAGGTGTTTCCTAATCTGTCTCCCACTGTCGGAGAGAGAGAGAGAGAGGAAGACGACACGGAAGGATGATCGACTTGAGCTTCCTGACGGAGGAGGAGCACGGCGTCATTATGACGGTGCTGAGGAGGGACGCCCAACTCAAACAGGCAGAGGAGCAGAGAGTCAGGTACAGTGATACCTCGGTTTACGAACTTTTCGGTTTACGAACGTTAAATTTATGAACATTTTACCTTGGCATACAAACTTTTTTTTTTTTGGGGGGGGGGGATACACACAGCGCTTCAATGAGTGATGTGACGTTGGCGAACTAGCCCGTTATCCTAACAAAATGGCAGCCGACTGTTTTTGTCCTCTATTCCCCACCCCCAGTCTTCAGTTAAAGCCACATGATTGGTCAAGAACGCAGCAGTGAAGGGAGGTGGTTTAAACATTAAAGAGACAGACAGACGACAGAGAGAGAGAGTGACAAAATGATAGAAAACTGTGAAATTTGGACTCGTTTCAACTTCGATAGTTCAATGGCAGATGGTAGACTGCAAGGTTAAAATTCCCATTAATCAGGCTCCACAAATAACCCGCACAAGCCATCTGTACACTTGATGCAAAAAGCTATCAACCCAGCTAAACAGAACACAATTGATGAGGAACTAGGTAAAATTATCGCAGAGAAAGCACCTACAAGGGATCATTCCTCAAGATGGTGAAAGAAGGCTACGTTCCTCATCAAGTGTTTAATGCTGTTGAAACCGGCCACTCCATTCCATCAAGTCATCAACGACCATCATAAAGGTAACTAAAACGACTTTATTATACGGTACAGTTTATTTCTTTAATTTTAATACCATAGCACATTTAATGTACATAAAATAAGGTATATTTTGTGTAATTTTAAGGCTTAGAAAATTATTTTATTTAATTTATGGGGACCTGGGAACGGATTATTTTCATTTTAATGGTTTCCTATGGGAACATAATTTTGTGATACACACTTTCCACTTTACACACACTGTCTGGGAACCAATTAAGTTTGTAAGCCAAGGTATCACTGTACCTAAATTGTCATATCCTTCCAGCATTAGAAGATTTTTGCAACGTTCCTTTTGAGCTTTTTTTTCGCCTTTAGTTTAAGATTCCTTGGGGGTAGCCTAATACGATAACAAGGTGGTGGCTGGGAATTTGACATGAAGAATTTCGTACATGGACACGTGTGTTCACGGTCTGGTACACACAAGAATGTCAAACATTGCCTTTAATAGCCAGTCGCAGCTAAAGGGGGGAGGCGCTTTTCTGGTGCCGGACTTTGAGTCACACAAGTACAAATGATATCTGATAACTGATAACTTTTCTTTGAAATTGATTTATTTTGTATGCAAGCGTTTAAGTGCAATTCAAATTTTGGAATTTGGTAATGCAAAAATTTTCAACCTTTCAAAACTCTCAAGGTCACTTTAATAGATAGCTAGATGGATAACTAATAGATATCTAGCGAGCAACATAGCTAATAGATTGAAAATATATAGCTAGCTAGACAGCCAGCTAGCTAGATAGATATTAGATAGCAAATAAATAGCTAGCTAGGTAGCCAGCTAGATAGCAGACACATGCGACAGCGTTTACTCAACCCAGAAGTAGCTCAAATAGATAGAAAGCTAGATAGCTAGCTAATAGATATCTCGCTAGCAACATCACTAATAGTAAATATATAGCTAGCTACTGGAATGGTGTATATTCAAACATTTTCCATATATAAGCCACATCGGACTATAAGGCGCACCTTCAATGGGTGAAAACAGCATTCCAATTGTAATATATAAATATATTTTTTTCCAAATAATATATAATAAAATAATAATAATAATAAAATAAATAATAATAAAAAAATAGCTAATAGCTAGCTAGCTAGATAGCTAATAGGTCGCTAGCGAGATAGCTAGCGAGCCAGCTAGATAGCTGATAGCTAATAGATAAGAAATAGCTAGCTAGCTAGTGTAGCTGGCTTGATAACTAGCTGGCTCGCTATCTATCTCGCTAGCTACCTATTAGCTATCTAGCTAGCTTTCTATTAGCTATTAGCTAGCTAGCTTTCTATCTATTTGAGTTAGCTAATTGGGTAAACTTAGTAGAAATACAGTATGTAACAATTGATGGTGGCCTATTAGAACAATTTTTACCATTTGGATTGTTCAGATTTATTCATTTTTTGTTGCTGTAAAATGTAAATTTCTCCACTGTGAGACAAATAAAGGCTCATTTAATCTAATGTACCCTTGTAACCTGATAACATGCAGTAAAACGTGCACTTGTAGTAACCGCTACTCCCCAAAAAGTCCATTTTGATCCAGCATTGAAATATGCGCAGATGTACCGAATGTTTTAGCCTCGGAAAGTTTTTCATTCCAAATGAGGATCAAAGTGCATCGAGCGGCCAACTTGAAAGCCTTTTAAGAGCTGCACGGTGAAGAATGCGAACAGACAATATGCTCTTCATCAGGATTTAAGTGGAGTCGGTGTGCGTGCGTGCGTGTAAAAGGATTATGACAACATCCCATAATAATTGCCCTGCCTTTTCATCACATGACGCTGTCTTTTGTTGATTCGATTTCCACTCAATGGAGATGTTTGCCTCTTTTCCCCATCCCGATCATGTGCTGATTCTTATTGAATCATCGCATTTCTCTCGGCACGTAGCTTTGTTGTTCCCGCTGGGGAAGAAAAGAGGCTTCGTATTTCAGTGTTGATAGTTTTGATCTATAATATAATTGTCGTTGTGTTCCAAGATGGCAGTGTGGTGACTAAACTAAAATTTCATTAGCTTAAAATATGACTAGCACGCTAAAAAGTTAACCAATAAATAACAAGGCTTCAAATCCCCTTGTCGGTAAACCACATGGAGTCATAAGACATCCAAATCTATTAGCGATCTATTGGCTAGCTGGCTAGCTTTCTATCTATTTGAGTTACTTCCGGGTTGAGTGAATGCTGGAGCGTGTGGCTGCCGCTGCTAACCCGCAGTAAAAAATATCCCGTGTTTATTTCTTTAATTATAATACCATAGCCCATTTATTATACATAAAATAAGGCATATTTTGTGTCGTTTTAAGGCTTAGAAAATTAGAAAGTAGAAAATGATATTTTATGGGGACCTGGGAACGGATTATTCTCATTTTAATGGTTTCCTATGGGAAATTAATATTTGGGATACACAGTTTTCGCCTTACACACTCTGTCTGGGAACCAGTTAAGTTCGTAAGCCATGGTATCACTGTATCCCCAAACCAGGAAACTGGAGAGCATCCTGAGCCAAGGTTCATCATCAGACTCCAAGTTGAAGTATCTGACAGGCCAATGGTTCTACGAAGCCAAGTCTCGCAGACATATGGACAAGATCCATGGCTCTGAAATCATCCTGGCCTCCATGAAGCAGAGGAGAGCTTCAGGTTGGTGGAGATAGATGCAACGCAATATGTGTCATGTTTTTTTTTAATCCTCCTATTTTTATTATAACAAAAAATAATTGAGTGGATGATGCGAATAACAGGTATCAAAGTCGAGGCCCGGGGGCCAGATGCGATCCTTGGCCTGTAATTTTATATGGCCCGTGGGAGCAAATCAAAGTCAGCTTTATTGTCAAATATGCTAATATGCATGACATACAGCACAGATAAAATTAATGTCCTCTCGGACCGAGCGTGCATGGCACTTATAATGTGGCTAAAAAAGACAGACAATTGACAACAGACAATACATGTAATTTCTGAATGTAAAGTGAGGTAGTGACGTATGTAAAGTGACGTAGTGTAGTAATGCAAAAACAAAAAAAAATAAGGTTGAAGTGAGGTCTTGCAGGAAAAAAAAAAAAAAAAAAAAAAATAGAGTTGGATGATAGTACACCGTGTATTCAGAGTTCGGTGAGTGTGGCAGTGGGAAGGGGCAGGGGTTGTAGGGCTGGGAGGGAGTTGAGTCTCCTGACTGCCTGGTGGCAATCATGTGTCAACTCGAATCTGTACCAAAATGTCAAATTGTCATGGGCAAAATTTTATATCCGAAGGAAGCGATAACTCCAAAGTTCCTCTGAAACAAAAAAAAAAAGGGTTTGACACCTCTAATTGCATGGCTTTAGGAGCCTGCGGTGAGAAGAAAGGAGAGTTAGCGCAGAGCGCCGATGCGTTTGTGGAATTGTCACGGCTTGGAATTGAAGCGGATTTACGTGGGACAGAAGACAATCTCTTTTCGACAATGTTTTCAACAAAGCTTCGTATTTGCTCTCAACATTTAGCTTGTAGCAGCCGTGCACATTTCACCATGAAACCTTGATCCACTGGTGAAAAGGACTCTCCTTTTTTATCTAGAACTTCTTCATACGATAAAGAGGGTGCAGAAAGTGCTTAAGATTGAATGACTATCTGTGTCTTTTGTGTTCTGTCACATTATTTGTTATTTTGTTTTTTTGTTGATTTACTTCAAAATGGCGTCGCGAGAGTGACTACCTTTACAGCAGCTCCTGTATTTTGTTTTTCTACTTCTTCCTTTCCTTTAGTCAAAGTGATCTTTATTGTCAAATTTGCTCATATGCATGACATACAGCACAGATGAAATTATTGTCCTCTCGGACCCAGTGTGCAAAGCACTTATAATCCTTTAACAAACATAATAAACACGAAAATGCCAATTTACGCTTCCTTCCAGAACTTTGTTGCTGTGAAATGTAATTTTTTTCCACTGCGCGAGTCCAATCCAATCTAAATAGATTGACAGAGAGAAGATAGCAAGATTCCCTCACCCTGAACTGCATCTAAGAATCCTTTCCATAGTCTTCATATGTTTCCTTTCCGTTGCAGAGGGCTCTTATCGATCCGAAAGACTGAGAGCAGCCAGCAATCTAAGTTGTGATGTGGGTGCGCCGCAGAAACCTGCCAGAAGTTTGGATATGTCACTAGAATTCAGGTACACTTTCTTTTCTTTGAATTTACAACAGTCATCACAAGCATTTGTTTTCTTGGTCATGCGTTGCTTTAGCACAATTACCAAGAGTCAAAACTTACAATACAATACAAATATTGATTTACAGTACATAGTGCTTTAACAACAGCTAAAGCTGAAACAAAGCGCTTATTAGCTGGTTTCCTTGCTTGTCTTTTCAATTCAACTTGAACTGATGGCTTGTGTGGGTTGTTTGTGGAGCCTGATTGATGGGAATTTTAACCTTGCAGTCTACACTCTGCCTTTGAACTATCAAAGTTGAAACTCTCTCACTGTCGTCTGCCTATTTCTTTAATGTTTAAACCGTCTCCCCTCACTGCTGCGTTTTTGACCAATCACGTGCCTTTAACCGAGGACTGGGGGCGGGGAATAGAGGCTAATAAAAATGTTGGCAGCCATTTTCTTTTTGGGAGAATGGCTTCACTCTCTCTCTGTCTGTAAACCCCGCCTCACTGCTGTGTTCTTGACCAATCACGTGGCTTTAACCAAATCTACAGGATGAGATTTACATCCGGTCATGTTATGATCATTTTAATTGGAGCACTAAAATCCATTGTGTGAGAATCTTTCTCTCCCAAAAGTATCAAGTTATGAATTTGTGTTTTCATTTCTCTACATCTTGCAAGTTTCCCCATGTGGAAATCTCTTAAAGTCTCGAACAAAGCATTTATCTCCAGAATAATTCCTCTGCGTTAAGCTTCCCCCACACTACCTGGTGTGTGGTAATGTGTCCGTGTTTGTCTTGTGACTTGCTGCATGTAAACAAAGGTGCGCCAAGATGGAATATGTGACTTTTTACCAAGCCGGTAGCCTGCACGGGTGCTCTGAAATACTGTACTGAATGAGGTCCATGAGTTCAGATGTTTTCCTGCGGCATGCATGTTAAGCAAAGTGTTTAATGCAATAAAACTCTTTGCGTCATTGCCTCTGAAGGAGAAATGACCGCTAATTTTGACCATGAAACGGAATGTGATCTTCTCTGATATTATGATGATTTTTTTTGGAGTTGTATCTAAATTGGATCAAGTTTATTGATTCCTTGTGGAATCTTTTGGAGAAGAAATTGTCCTTTTGGGGTTATCTTCCAAGAGATCTTTCATTGTGGTTTCTTGACTTAGTCAATATTTGCTTTTTTTTCCCCCGTCCTTGTGCTCAGAAGAGCACTGGTGCTTGTTCAAACGTCTTCCATTTAGTGCAGATTGAGCTCTTTAGGATCTTTAAAGTAGTGGAAAAAAATCAATATCGGACCCAGAAAGAGTGTATTTTACTGCCGGCAGGGAACGCAGTCATTCATGACAGACGCCCGAATTATGCGGCCCTCTGCCAAGCTATTTATTGAGAGTATATGCAAATACATGTAAGTGATACATTAGTAAAACATTCTGGATTAGAATACCGGGCCCTGGAACGTTTCTAAACACGAACAGCTCTAAGCAATAAAACATATTCTTTTCTATGAACTGATAAATGTGTAACCTGGCTAATGAGCTCTTCCTGTGAAGGAGTTTCAAGTCGTAAATTACTCCGGTGATAAAGGAGTTTCCCAAGTCCTAAATTCTGTCCAAGGCCAGATCTCCTTGATGAAGATAGCAGTTTAACTTGCTGTGTCTGTTGACCTCAGATTGACCCCAGACCATCTGTGCCTTTTGTTTGGTTGGCCAGCTAAGCATGAAACTTTTAAATATGATAACTTCTTTTTCTGTCTAATCTTTATCAGATACTTAGCATTGTTTTCGTTCACAGTACAGTAAACTATAACTCAAAATGTTTGTTGACGAAGCTTTTCGGATGAGGAGCGAAATGTCTGAAAGAAGTAAAGATAATAGCTGAATAAACCTTTTCATCGATATCACTCAAAACTCACTTGTACTCTTTGGCATTCGACTCAACATGATTCTGACTTGATCTTGGTTTCACTCCCTCTACTATCTTTGTGACTACTTTATTCCCTGTATATGATAGCTGTCCATGTTAAGCGCTTTGTTACAGCTTCCGCAGTTGTTCAAGCGCTATATAAATCAATATGTATTGTATAGTATGTATTGTATAACGGCAATAAATGACGCAGATAAGTGTTTTTTTAAAACTGTATTTGTTAAATTTATATGTATAACGTTTCACCAATCTTACTGTTGCTTTTCTGTTATGACATTCCTCAGCAGGAAAACATTGTCTCTCGTTATTAAAAATAAAAAAGTTACGAAAACTCAGATTACAGTTGAGCGCAAGATCCTAGCATCTAGCACGTTCTTTACCAAACGCTAGCAAAAACAACTTCTAAGAGAGAACTCGAATAGAAGAAGGCAAAAAAAAAAACCAAAAAGGACACAGTTAAGTAATATTCATTCTACTCCTTGTTTTTTTACATGATGCACAGCCTTCATTTATTGTGCAATAAATTTTAACATGTATTTGTTACATAATTTGATGCAATTTATGATTTAGGAAATATTTACGTCTGAATTTTTGCGGTGCTTGGAACGAATTAGGGCATTTGCATGGAAAACACGTCTCTACTTACATTTTCTAGTTGGACATTTCTTTAAGAGCGTATTCATTTCATAATTACGATTTAGAAGAGATATATTGCAAATTTTCGAATTTCTATGATGTGTTCATTTTTAAATTGCTCACGGTTAATATATTTATTGAATTTTCTCTGTAGCGATGCAAAGAAAGACGAGATGACATCATCAGTCCATTCTCCAAGAATGGTAGGCATGTTTGCTTTGGAAAAACAAACATTTGTTCCTTGTACATCAGGATGTTTTGTACAGTAGTATTCTTGTTGTTCCAACTATGTTTGTCTTCCTTCCAGACAAGACGCAACCCTTTTAATCGACCTTCGCTCATTGTGGTCGAGCCAGCTGAACGGCTCTCTGAGACAGGTAAGCAAAAATGAAACCGTTATACCAATCCCAACAAATGGCATTTCTCCTTCCGTAGGGGCTACTTCCCCGCTGAAACGTCAACAACATGGCAGTCAGACGTCTGTGACTTCCGTCACATCTGAAGGTTCCTCTTCAGGGTTGAAGCCCATCCCCAAAAGAAGGACATACATCTCAAAACAAAGCCCAAGCCTGTCGGGCAGCAGCGGCACAGTCTCGGATGCTAAAGTGGTCTCGGTCGGGTTCTTACCACTCCTGAGACGAAACTTCCATCAGGGCTCAAATGGAAGTTCCAACCGATCCACGGATGAAGTCACTGGGTCGGCCCGCTCGTCTGCTTCTACGGAGATTCCTCGGCAGATCCTGCGTGGTGATCCTCCGGTTTTATCTCATTCCAGTCTGGAGGGAGGCAAGAAGACATCTTTGGTAAAAATATATAACTTCATTCATTTATTTGTCACATGTACAAGAGGTAACACATTACTTGACGACGACACGGCACAGCTGATCGAAGACAATTCCACCCACCGTGATTGTGACCCAGTGATTGGCAGCAGCGTGATGTCTTCAGTGAACGAGCCGGATTGGCGAAGAACTGCCGGTAAGTCTTGATCTGTGCGGTCGTTAGTCAATGAACAAAAATGAGTTGTCTCTTTAAGACTAGCAGCCTCTGTTAGGGAAAGGCAGATGCTACCTTCGTACTAGAGCTCATGTTCCTCTTACGGGTTATTTTCTTTACTTTTAGACCCTCCAATATCCTATGACATCAACTTTATTGAGACCTCCCATGAGAAGAGATCTCAACAGAAACGCTCATTCAAGTTGACCACGCAGATCTCCAGTCCCACAGGCAACGACGAGGATTCCATCTCAAAAGTTCTCGATTGGTTTAATCGCAGCATTGACAGCAGCGATTGGCTGAACTGCAAAGGTCGACCAGTGGTCTCAAGGAGTCCAGACAAAAACCATGAGCTGGGAAGCGAGCAGATCTTAAAGAAAGATGTTGCAAGTGTTGAGGAGAAGGAATCTGTTGAAATGACAGCAGGTCAGTCAGAAGAACCGGGCAAAAAGATGATGATCAATGTGAAAAATGTTGACGGTGAAAGCAACATCTCTGAAATGAAATCATTTGAGGAGAACACTAACAAATATCCCCAAAGTATTACATCCACAACACCTGGAGACAATGCCAAAACAAGAGAAGGAAACGAGAACATTCCAGACATTGATTCTGACATATTCAATGACAAGGTAACCTCTGTTCCAAATGTGGTGAAGGACAGTCAGTATGTGGTACTGAAAGACGATCACGAGTTAGAGAGTTTAGACTTGGGGGACCCTGATAGTATGACTGCTCATCCCCAAGTCGCGGAGAGAAAAGGTTCAAACGTTGAGCTTTTATTTGTTGAGCAACTAGTGCCAAAATCAACTCCAGGAACTAGTCCAGAGTCAAAGGTCTCTTTAAAACAACCAGAAACTATTCCGCAGTCTAGAGATCTCCAAAGTCCAGAAACAGAGAAGATCAATTTGCCTCAAAGCCACAATTTTCCATACCTCAAGACTTGTAGAAACAATGGAGAGAACATCTATACAACACCTCCGAATTCCAGCCTAGACCACAAGCAGTCACCCAAAACAAGAGACATGGATGGTCCTCATTCCCCCAAAAGACAAACCCATCCTCGGCACGAAAGCACAGCAGAGAAGATCAAGAAGCTCAAAATATTCTGGGAGCAGGGGGCAAGCAAGCCCTCGTTTAATGGGAGTAAACCCAAAGGAATGCGGAGTCCCAAGCTGAACAAGAGGTTTACCAAATCGGAATTTGACTTGCGGGCCATTGCCAACAATTCAGGCAGTGACGGGGAAGACTCCAATAAAAGTTATTTGCCTGGTCTGCCACTAAATCATCAATTAGATAAAATGTCGCCCACACTTGGTAGAAGCCGGGCACAGTTTAGTAGTCTGCTGGAGTTCTGGGATGAAGCCACCACAGACTCAAAGGCTAAAAGCCCCAAAAGACAAGTCAATACTCCGCCACCACCTCAAGAGCATTCTGAGCCTGAGCAACGGTCATTGTCACCCGTTGAAACAACTCCTGTCGCAGCCAACGGCAAGAACCTGCCAGAGTCAGGTCTGTCCAAGAAACCTAAAAAGATCTTGAAAGACTCAAGCAGTCAAGAAAGAGATGCAAGACCACCACCATCTCCAACTAAGGAGGCTCATTCTCCCAAGAAAAGAAAAGACAGTTTCAGCCATTCCAGCAGCGGCGGTAGATCTTTGCGTCGAGCCGCCAGCATGTTCGCTCTCATTGATCCAGAAGAGCCGACGCTGAAGATCCAAGTCAGCCCCGTCAACTCCCATAGCAGAAAGCAGAGCAGCGATCGCGCTCAGAACATCAAGCAGCTCAAGGATGGAACCGAAACCCCCCTGGCGAGAGCCTTCGTGCCCCGAGACTACAGCCACTACTTGGGGATGACCAATGAGTTGGGTACACTGCCCACTGAGGAAGAAGGTTTCGGTGGACCTGTGAGGACCAGCACCCCAACAGGCTCAGAGGAGCGAAGATTCAATCAGAGTGCCAAGATGAATTTGCGCCAAGTGTCGCTAAATAACAGCAGCACAGATGCTGACCCTGAGTCCAAATCCTGGTCCAACTCGAGGAACATTTTTAAATGTAAGCCATATTCATCGACCCGTCTTTTATTCTGCTTATTTTCTCAAATCTCGTCGAAGGGAAGCATCTGTCACTGTGAAGCCATGCGCAGTCTCCTCCAAAAGTATTGGAACAGGAAGGACAATCTGAAGATAGTTAGGTGTCAGATTATTAGATGAATATGAGAAAGCAGTTCACTTTTTTTTCTATGGTATTTTCATGCAGAAGGTTCTAAAACACCTTTTTTAGACCCCACCCACTTTTTAAAAGAGCAAAAGTATGGGAAAGGGACATTCTTAGATGAAGTGGAAGTGAATTACATTTAATATTTGGTTGCATAACCTTTCTTTGTGTGGAAAAATTACATTCACTAGACATTACCATTACATTTGAAATACATTTCCAGGTCTTTCATGTACAAAGACTTTCACATTAAAGTCAGCTTTATTTTCAAATATGCTAATATGCATGACACACAGCACAAATGAAATTACTGTCCTCTCAGACCCAGCGTGCAAGGCACTTATAATGACTTTAACAAACATAATAAACATGAAAACGCTTTCACAGGCTTTCATATCAGCGTACGACCCAAATCCAGGAAATAATAATCACACACTACCACTAAATCCAGATGCTTTAATCTATACATACGGATGAATCCAAATTCCTTTCATACATCTCAATCAATTCAGAATTGTTGGAATATGAGACTCCTCCCTCTCTACGCCCCATATGAATATTCAAATTAGAACAAACAGATAATCACATTTCTAAGCCAATGAAAAGCCAAATGAAAAAAAAAGAAATTGACGAAATAAAATCTGGGAGATGCTTGTTAACAAAATTGATGCCAGAATTTGAATTATTATTGCCACGCTTTCCTTGGGCAGTCAACAACAAAATCCCTGATGAAAATATTTCTGAATTTGTCAGCCATTGCTAATAATAACAATAACACATTTCATTTATAAGCGCCTTTCAAAACTCACAAGGTCACTTTACAGTCACAGGATAAGTTTTTTAAGACAAATAGATAGAAAGCCAATAGACAGCTAATAGCTAGCCAGCTAGATAGCTAGCCATCTTAGCGTTCGGGTTTTTAGACCACTGTGTCTCGATGAGATCGCAAAGGGAGCATCAGTTTGTTGAGGTTTTAACTGAAAACATCCACGTGTTTCCATTCAAACATGGTTTAAATCATGTCTTGATTGCGGGAAGAATATCGTTTTGATGCATTTTTTTCTATTAATTACCAGACAAAATAGTTTTGTAGACTTTTAGAAATCATTCTGCATCGGCCATCGTGCGTGACATCGCTATAAAGACTCATGCCAAGTCAGTCACGACAAAAAAAAAAAACGTTTGGGTCTCGTATAGTTGACAAAAACATAAACAAAACAATATGAAAATCGCATTGTCATTGCAATGAAGCTTTAATATCTCTGCTGAAACTGTTAACCAAACACGACACTGTATCCGTGTCTTACGTTATATTTGTTTGCCAAAGTTAAGTCTGTCGTCAAAACTCAGTCTTTGATGTTTGGCTTGAGGGCTGGGGAAGTTCTTCAGGCACACACCAGTAATGCTAACATGTTCTTTCTGTCACACTGTTGGTTCACAATACGAGCACAGTTGCCATTTTTTGATATTATTTGTCCAGGATAATCTCAGCAGCTGCACAGGACTTTATCCGCATTCTTAAATTTCAGTTGATCCAAATGAGTGACTTCCGTACGTTAGCATAATTCCCTAACAATATGTCTACCATTTGACTCTGCGGTCTTACATTTCAGTTTATCTAAATGAGTGCCTTCCTTACGTTAGCATAATTCCATAACAGTATGTGTACCGTTTGACTCCACGTTCTTAAATTTCAGTTTATCCAAATGAGTGACTTCCTTACTTTTGCATAATTCCATATCAGTATGTGTACCGTTTGACTCCACGTTCTTAAATTTCAGCATATCCATTTGAGTGACTTCCTTACGTTAGCATGATTTCGTAACAGTATGTCTACCGCTTGACTCCACGGTCTTCCATTTCTGTTTATCTAAATGTGTGACTTCCTTACGTTAGCATAATTCTGTAACATTATGTCTACCGTTTAACTCCACCTTCTTAAATTTCAGTTTATCCGTTTGAGTGACTTCCTTACGTTAGCATAATTCCGTAATAGTATGTCTACCGTTTGACTCCGCGTTCGTAAATTTCAGTTTATCCATTTGAGTGAGTTCCTTACGTTAGCATAATTCCGTAACATTATGTGGACTATTTAATTTATGTCAAAAGAACTGCTGTGAACAAGCTAGCTGCGCTCTGAAATTTCAGTTTATCCAAATGAGTGCCTTCCTTACGTTAGCATAACTCCATAACAGTATCTGTACCGTTTAATTTATGTCAAAACAACTGCTGTGAATAAGCTAGCTAGCTACCAGTGAACCAGGCAAATCAAGCTATTTCTAGATTAGCTTTGAAACCCCTGCTCCGAGTCATACATTTGCACCCCTTTTTTTACCGTTGCCAGGCAAATATGGTGATGATGAGGACAACCCAGTGAGGAAAGCGCTACGGCGAGCAGAAGCCCGGCCGAAAGGGCTTGCTAAAAGTATGGAGGACCTGGCGGGATCTTTATCACCAAGTGAGCATCATCATCGTCATTGGCATCACCGTTAATTACACTTACATAACTTAATCTTCTCTGACAGGACAAGAGAAAAGACAAAAGCTAAAGACTGACACGAGGCAAAGCGGTGATGGTAACAATCTCACATCGCGTCGTAAATATTCAGGGCTTGTGTTGGATTTTCTTAGGTAGCTATACCGTTTTTAACCGTCTCATAGGTTCCACGACGCCCACTTCTTCACGCTTCTTCTTACGCCGGCTACACCTGAAGAAGATGAGCAAGTCTGTCCCCTCGGTCTTGCATGCGGAGGTAAAAAGAAGGGCACTGTTGGCATGCTCCGTGCTAATCCCTGCATGAATGGCACCCCATGCATGATGCACCACGTATATGTTGCAGGATGACACCCCCATTTACGAGGACATTTTCCCCTCGATGGATTCCTCCTTCGACTTGGCCTCGGTGTCGTCTGTACGTCTCACTCACTGCTTCATGAACCGCTTATACTAACTGCTTGCGATAATTACAAGTTCTGCCTAATGTGACGTCTTAGAGTTCACTGTTTGCTAACCACAACAGCAGGCCTAAAGTCACTACAGTAGGGGGGTCAAAATTGTTTTTGTTTGCAGCGGGCTACATTGAAATTACAGTTTCCTCTCAAGGGCCGTTATGAATTTGGGGAAACCATTAGAATGTTTGAAACCATTACAAATTAACTCATTCACTGCCAAATGTGCAAAAATGTGTGCACTCCAGTGCCAGTGTTTTTGTCATTGTCACTTGAATTCCAGGACCCACAGAATATTGAGTTTTATGACTACATAAACATTGAATACAGCGTTAGAGACCTTAGACTACCTTCTTTCTTCAGAAAAAAAAGAGTTAATTCCTAAATTATATAAGTCTGAAGTTATATGAGCTTGAAATGCGGGCAGATGTCCAAAATACAATATTGACATATTTGTTTATATAGCGCTTTAACAACAGCTGAAGCTGGAACAAAGCGCTAACATGGAACAAAGGGAAATGCTACCCACTTGCGGAAAAGGAAAAACATTGCCAGAGGCCAATGGGCAGCGCTTTATTGGCACCCAAACATTAAAAAAAAACAAAACACGAACACATTCGGGAATGGTGCTCTATGTCATATTTTCAATGCCCGAATAAATTTTTGAATGGCAGTGAATGAGTAAGTGAATAACTAGTTTTCAAATCTGAAGTGAAGAATTATGGCTATTATTGCAGTTGACATACTACAATTTGAAAATGTGGTTCAAACTTTCGCAAGCATCAGGGCACTTGACATGTTTGATTTGTTTTCGCAGGCCGAATAAAATGATGGGGTGGGCCAGATTTGGTCCCCGAGCCTTGACTTTGACACCTGTGCATTACAGGCTGCAAGAATTATCTTTTGTTCTTTCACCTGGTCTGCATCAGTCCTAATTTTAAAAATTTTGTCTTGACTTCCCTTGAAACGAAACAGTCGCATACACAGAGCCACGATTGTCTTGTGTGGTGTGTTCTGACTAGCAGTTCAGCGGCAGCGTGACGACCATGGACAGCAGCGACTACGGCAGCGTGGATGTACAAGGGAGCATCCAGTTCTCCATCAACTACGTGCAAAAGCTCAGAGAGTTCCACATCTTCGTGGCCCAGTGCCGAGATTTGGCGGCGGCTGATCCCAAAAGAGGCCGCTCAGATCCGTGAGTCCTATCGAGGAAGCACTTTTAATGGGAGTTCTCATTGTAGAATATATGACTGTTTTGGATTGAACCCAGCCACAAAGAGATTTTCCAAAAACGGATGTAGTGCAATTACAGTGGTACCTCAGTTTACGAACCCTTTGGCTTACGAACTTTTCGGTTTACGAACGTTAAATGTCTGAAAATTTTACCTTGGCATACAAACTATTTTTCGGGATACACACAGAGCTGCCACAATGAGTGATGTGTCATTCGCGAACGAGCCGTTCTCCTAAAAACAAAATGGCAGCCGACTTTTTTTGTCCTCTATTCCCCGCCCCCAGTCTTCGGTTAAAGCCACGTGATTGGTCAAGAACGCAGCAGTGAGAGGCTCCCTGAGGCTACACTGATTACTTCTATTAAATTCCATACTTCTCTATACTCTACTCTATGATATACTATAGTTCTCTATACTCTCTCTACTCCCTATTAAGGGAGTAGTCCTCTGCTCCCCCCAACCTGAGAGCAGGGTACCAATCACAGAGTCCGGCACCGCCACGTCTGGACAGTAGGGATATATAGGGCCGAAACTACCAGCAAAAGACTTTAGTTCGCTGACGAAGCATCTTGGATAAGAAGCCAAACGTCCGACACCTTCAACGAAGTACAGATGACGGCTGAAGAAACCTTCTCATCGACAAGACATATTGGTTGATATGTGTGTGTGTGTGCTTCTCACAGTTATGTCAAAAGTTACCTTGTTCCTGACAAAATTCACCTTGGCAAAAAGAAAACATCTGTCAAGAAAAAGACGCTGAATCCGACATTCAATGAGATCTTGAGGGTAAGTGGACATTTCCATGCAATTGTCCCATTTTTTATCCACAATCCATGTTCATGTATTCAACACAGTGTTATTATTATCATTCATTTGCATCCACATTTTCTTTTTCCAGTATCGCGTGAGCAGCGATTATCTCAAAACCCAGACTTTGGTTCTTTCTGTGTGGCACCATGACACATTTGGTCGAAACAACTTCTTGGGCGAGGTGGATACGGATCTCTCGAAGTGGGACTTTGATCACACCCACATGAACGACTTGCCGCTGAGAGCCAGGGTACAATGTACACATATGATGAAAAGGTTTCTTCAGCCGTCATCTGTACTTCTTTGAAGGTGTCGGACGTTTTGCTTCTTATCCAAGAGGCTAATAGCTATCTAATGGCTATCTAATAGCTATCTACTAGCTGTCTAGCTGGCTACTAGCTATCTATTAGCTATCGAGGTAGCTATCTAATAGCTATCTATTAGCTAGCTAGCTAACTTTATCTATTCGAGTTACTTCCGGGTTGAGTGAAGGCTGGCGCGTGTGGCTGCCGCTACTCACCCACAGAAAAATGTATCCTGTGACTGTAAAGTGTCCTTGAGAGTTTTGAAAGGCGCTTAGAAATGAAATGTATTAATATTATTATTATTACATATTTTATTTCTTTATTTAGTCTATCGATTGCAAAAAAAGGTAAGGAGAAAAACAAAAAAAAAACATTTGCATTCAATCACCTTCAGCCGCTCATGACCAAGGTCTTATGTTGATCCCTTCTCCAGGACTTATGCACAATCTTGTGTTTAGACCTCCAAAACTACACATCACCAATAGGGAAAAAAAATTATTTCATATCGCTCCAATCATTTTCTGTCATCTTGTTTTAATGGTTTATTTTAGACAAGAACAACTCTGACGGCTTCAAGTGGGCGAGGAGAGATGAGAGTAGCTGTACGCTTCTTGCCCAAGGTCATTCACACTGAAGGTATTTCAAAATAAACATGAATTTTCATCTGATTAGTGTTTATATCGTTTTCCACCATTCTTGCTTGTTAGAAAAAGTAAATAGCCAAAAATTTAGTCAATTTAACATTTTTTCCCCCACATCTATGCAGATACCATCCGACTTACGACCGGTTCGACTTACGACCACCCATACTTACAACCACGACAGCTAGACCCATTTTTTTATTCTACGCCCGGCACCGCAACGCGCTAGCATCCCGGCAACGCGTACAACAATTTTGGCCAGCCAGCCAGCATCTCACTCTCGCACAGCAATCTACCGCGTGGCTACACTCAGTAGCTTGAAATATACAACAGAAAATCAAAATATAAATTGATAATATGAAATATGATAAAAATAACACTAAAAGGTGTAACATTTATAAATGAACTGTAAACAGTTTGATATATAATAGTATTCAACCGAAAAAGTTGCATAAAAACAACAGATTGTGTATTATCCTGGAGTGTAACCCTTGCGTCGGCCATTTTGAATTGCTTTTGACTTACAACCCTTTTGACTTACGACTGGTTGGTCGGAACGGAACACGGTCATATGTCGAATGGTACCTGTACTATTGCTCCGTCCTCCATGTGGATCTGCTATGTTTATCATTTTTTTGACCAATTTGAAGTGTTTAAAAGACAACCGACGTCTCCGGACAAGTTCTGTCCATAATTTGTAAAATGGCTTCAAATGACTTCTACTGAGCGTATTTTAAAATGATTCCACCGCATATAGCTATATTTTACGTTTTAAGACTCACGCTGAATATTCAGGAAGTCTTGTTTTTGATTTGGTGATGATGCCTGACGTGACGTCACATCTGGAACGCCCCTGACCGAGAAAGCGACCCAATGCATTTTGGGTACTTTTTTTCGTCTGAAAAACTGTGTTGATTGCGAAATTAGAAGGAAAACAACTAAATAACGCAATGGTGAATCGTTGTGTATTGCACCAAGACTGCTATTTGATACTAGTTCACACAAATTCCCAGCAGACAAATCACCCCATTTCCAACGGAGCTTAGGCGCCATCTTGTGCATTTTCTGGAATGCTACGTTGGAGTCCTTACGGCTCAAATTGATACGGGAGGACTTCTTTAATCGATTGCAAACATTTATGCTTTCCTCTTCAGAACTATTTTAATCATATTCAGAACTGGATGACGTCCTGGCGTGACGTCACAAACAAGGGGGACGGGACCTTCTGAAACTCGCCATTTCCGAGGTCATTTTGAAGTAGTTTTGGGACACTTTAACTCATTTTTATTGGTGTTTTGCATTTGACTAAAAATATCAGCCTGCATGTTTTGGGTATTTTAGATGATATAAAACGTTTTTCTGATGTCAGGAAACAAAAAAATGGTGTCGGTTGTCCTTTAAGGAGATGAGAGGTTCATTTTTGACAAGATAGTCACTTGTTAGGGCTCAAAATGGCCACGTATGAATCACATTAACCCTTTTGGGGACAGCGGTTACAAAAGTGGACAGTTTATCGGGTTACAGATTATCATCATTTGTGCACGTTGTGACAGTTCAAATCATGTCTTCCTTTCTTGTTTTTAGTGAACGGTGCTCCCATCACAGGAGAGATTCATATTTGGGTGAAAGAATGCAGGAGCCTGCCCTTAATCAGAGCCACCATTGACCCTTATGTGAAAGGGTACGCACTGCACAACAAGGAAATCTTTTATCGCCAAATGTATTGACTCCTTTTCTGGCGCTCTTTCCAGTTTTGTGCTCCCCGACACGAGCCGCAAGAGTCGTCAGAAGACGCGCGTGCTGAGGGGCACGGCGGATCCCGTGTTCAATCACACTATGGTATACGACGGCATCAGGGAGATGGACCTGGCGGAGGCCTGCGTGGAACTCAGCGTCTGGGACCGGGATAAGCTAGCCAGCAGCCTGCTGGGCGGACTCCGACTCGGAGCTGGCACGGGTACTGCACTTGAACACAGTCGAGGTTCTTTTTGATGAACAAAAACGACCAAAGTTACTTAAATTAACATTGGAAAAACTAAAATACAAAAAACACAAACTAAAAAACGATATTTTGGAATTTGCATCCTTACAGAATGGTATGATATCTTAGCATGAATCGCGTCCTTTTGTGTGTGGGAACTTAACCGTGCAGCAAAATATTGCACAACGGGGATGTAAAACACGCTGACAACTTCTATTTCAGATTTAGGAAATGTAAAAATCAATAAACAAATTAGTAAATAAATAAATGAATGAACGAATGTCAATGCTTGATCCGACTTTTTTTTTGCCAGTTCATAAATAAATAAGTACACAAATAAATCAATAAATAGGTATATAAATAAATGGATAAATAAATAAATAAATAAATAAATACATAAATAAACGCATGTCAATGCTTGATCCGACTTTTTTTTCCAGTTCATGAATAAATAAGTACACAAATACATGGTACACAAATAAATCAATAAATAAGTAAATAAATAAATGGATAAATACGTATATACATAATTACATATATACGTACAGTGAGACCTCAACTTACGAACTTAATTGGTTCCCAGACAGAGTGTGTAAGGCGAAAAGTGTGTATCTAAAAAAAAAAACTAATTTTAAGGGTTAGAAAATTAGAAAGTAAAAAAAAAAAATTTTTATGGGGACCTGGGAACGGATTATTCTCATTGGTTGGTTTCCTATGGGAAATTAATTTTTGGGCTACACACTTTTCACCTTACACATGTACTACTTACAGTATACTAGGCAAAGTTAGTGGATACACACCTCCAGTGTGTAACTTGAAAAATGAGAACAGCAGATGTTTTGAACTATTCTGAATCATGAAATCAATCTTCCGATAAAGCTTCAATCTCTGTTCAGGAAGGAGTTACGGCTCAGTGGTGGACTGGATGGACTCCACTCCTGATGAAGTGGCGCTGTGGACGCGCATGGCGGCGTCGCCCAATGAATGGGCAGAAGCCTTGCTGCCGTTGCGTATGTTGAGCTCCACCAAAGCGGCTTTCAGATAAGTTGACGTCTACCTTTTAAAAGTAACGTTTTTTTTAAATCCTCAAGCCAAAAGCCATTGGGACTTTTTAATGGGATTTTTTTTTTCCGATTCATTTTTAAACGGGCCGAAGATGAACAAACGAGAACATACGGAGCTTAAAAAAAGTCATTTTAATGTCTTCAAGTTATTCACTCCCAACAAAAGGCCCATTTGTACATTTGATCATTGTCGCCTATGAATTACTGCAAATTTCACACACATGCAACTGAGGGCATTCTTTCAACTCGCCAACAACTTGCTTTTTACAAACGTGGCCGTAGCTCGGGATAAAGTCCCACTTTTTGTTGATGCAAATGGATAACCGGTCGTGCAAAGCGGCAAACAAATACGGTCCACATTGTTAAAGTTGTAGTCACCATGACTTTGGCTGAATGTCTTTCATGACACAGCATCGCAAAGACTACTAAAGCTTTTATCAACTACAAGTATACATACATAAACCAAATTGGAAAAGAATGATTTTCTGTCCTAGCAGTGTCTATTCCTTTAAGGGATTTAAAAAAAATATGGTCGGGGTGTTCAAAGGTTTTATACAGTGATACCTTGGCTTACGAACTTAATTGGTTCCCAGACAGAGTGTGTAAGCTGAAAAGTGCGTATCCCCAAAATTAATTTCCCATAAGAAACCATTAAAATGAGAATAATCCGTTCCCAGGTCTCCATAAAACATAATTTTCTACTTTCGAATTTTTCAAGCCTTAAGACTACACAAAATATACCTTATTTTATGTATAATAAATGTGCTATGGTATTATAATTAAAGAAATAACCTGTACTGTGTAATAAAGTCGTTTTATTTACCTTTGTGATGGTCGTTGATAGCTTGATGGAATGAAGTGGCCGGTTTCCTCAGCATTAAACACTTGATGAGGAACGTAACCTTCTTCTTTCACCATCTTGAGGAATGATCCCTTGTAGGCGCTTTCTCTGCGATAATTTTATCTAGTTCCTCATCAATTGTGTTCTGTTTAGCTGGGTTGATAGCTTTTTGCATCAAGTGTACAGATGGCTTGTGCGGGTTGTTTGTGGAGCCTGATTGATGGGATATTTTAACCTTGCAGTCTACACTCTGCCTTTGAACTATCAAAGTTGAAACTCTCTCACTGTCGTCTGCCTGTTTCTTTAATGTTTAAACCACCCCCCTCACTGCTACGTTCTTGACCAATCACATGGCTTTAAACGAAGACTGGGGGCGGGGAATAGAGGACAAAAACAGTCGGCTGCCATTTTGTTGTTAGAATGGGCTCGTTCGCGAATGACACATCACTCATTGAGTCAGCTCAGTGTACGAAAAAAGTTCGTCTGCCAAGGTAAAATTTTCATAAATTTAACGTTCATAAACCGAAAAGTTTGTAAGCCAAGGGGTTCGTAAACCGAGGTATCACCGTATATTAGTGGTTCTGTACTGCCATCACTTCTTATATGACCGCAACAATATTTTTGTTCGATGTTCACACTAAACTACATAGACGGACAAAACATTTCTTCAATTTGCGTCTGTTAAATAAAGTTTGCATTTACAAATAAGGTGCTTTTGAATAATGTGTCCTCGGGAAGAAAGAAAAATAAGCTTTGACGTGGTAATTATTCAGAAAAAAAGAATTTAGAATCTAAAATCGACCAAAATGAGGACATTTATGATGATCGCCACCACACGGTCACTGTAGGGTCGCGCTGATACACCTGAGGAATGAAAAATATATATATATATTGCTTCGAATCCTCCATGCATCCATTTTCAAATTTGTTTTTGTGTCGTGGACGGTCCTGGAGCCTATCCAACCTGTCTTCGGGCAGTAGGCGTGGGACACACCCTGAACTGGTTATACACTAATTGCAAGGCACATTTAGACAAACAACCATCTGCGCCACACTGCCACCTAGTGACAATTTAGTGTTCAATCAGCCTGCCGTCATGTTTTTAGGCATGTGGGAGGAAACTGGAGAAAACCCACTTCATACAAATACAGTAAAGTCTCGTTATATCGATATGGAGATAGTCCCGGAGATAATTTCTATGCACGCACTTCATGCAAACAGGGTCGGATATATCGATAGTCCCGGTTATATCGATATTTTTTCGGACTCCCTTGAATATCGATATAACGAGACTTTACTGTAATAGCGTCAATGCTGTTGATACATTTGTCTATAACTGCTATCCCATAGTTAACAAAAGATAACAAGGACGAAGATCAAAACTTCCATTTTGGAACAAAAGCGGGCAAAGTGGTATGTACGATTTTTATTGCATACGTTTTATTTCATTGATGTAGAGTTCAAATGTTTATGTGTTATATATAAATATATAATAGCTATTTTTTTATACTTGTTTGTAGTTTTACGGTGGTCATCATGCAAGTGAAATCACATGAAATAATTAACCCTTAAAAAACCGGAGTCCTCTGTTTCAAATGGAAGCACAGTAGAACACTTTGCCCGCTTTCCGTCCGAAATGAAAGTTTTTGATCTTCGTCCTTTTTATCTTTTGTTAACTATGGGATAGCAGTTATCGACAAATGTATCAACAGCATTTACATATACAAACAGATATTCTTACCATAAGAAGCTGTGTTAGTTTGAAAATCTGAAACGAAAAACAAACAAAAAAAGACATGACATAAAACACAATGTGTTTATAACTGAACTGTGTTCCCTTTTAGTTTGATTCAATTGTCAGGATGAATAAAAACACTCATCACTTGTGGACAGCAACCTAGAATTTAAGACTTTTTTTTCTTTAACTCATTCACTGCCAGAAGTACAAAAATGTGCCCACTCCAGTGCCAGGGTTTTTGTCATTTTCACTCACACAAATTCCATACCCATAGAATATTGAGGACTATTAGGACTACATAAATATTCAAAGAAAGCAGCATAGGAAACCTTTCATCCGAATAAAACAGTTAATTTCTAAATTATATGGGTCTGGAGTTATGAGCTTGAAATGAGGGTGGCTGTCCAAAATACAATGCAATACATACAGTACATATTGGTTCATATAGCGCTTTAACAGCAGCTAAAGCTGGAACAAAATGCTAATATGTACAAAAGGCAAATGCTCCCCCCTCGTGGGAGTGAAAAACATTGTCAGAGGTCTAACCAGCACTTTATCAGCACCCCTCCTGCAAGACAAAAACAAAACCCAAATACAGGTAAAATCCGACTTACGACCGGCTTGATTTACAACCGCCCATACTTACAACCATGACCTCCAGATCCTATTTTTTATTTTAATTCTACGCCTGGCACCGCAATGCGCTAGCATGCCGGCAACGTGTAGGACAATTTTGCCAACCATCATCTCACTCTCGCACAGCAATCAACCGTATGATGGCACCAGAGAGGGGGGGGGGGGGGGGGAGTTTGCATGTCATTTAGCCTCCGAGTCTCTATTCAACATTTTGAATGGATTTCGACTTACAACCATTTCGACTTACGGCCGTTTGGTCGGAACGGAACACGGTCGTAAGTCGGATGTTACCTGTAAATTCGGGAATGGCAGTGAATGAGTTAAATATGTTTACCCACTTAGCATATGTTGACCTTCACAGGGTGAAGTGAGGCCTTCCATCCATTTTTTTTTTGTGTGTGATTCTCAATGGGGAAAAAAAATGGTTATACCTGGTTTCTTTGCGGTCTGTGAGTGCAGGGGGTTCGGCGGGGTGGTTGAAAATATATTTGAAATGCACACCTCTGCTCTTTCTGCCCACCATAATGGGCGGCGATGTAACCGTGGCGTTAGCTAACATGTCCTCAGCCTCTCTTCTTTTTCTGCGGCCAACTGAACAGACCTGTTCAAACCAAACAAAACAAAGAAATTGCACTTTTTATTCTTCAAGAATTTCCCATTTTGATTTTCAACGCCATACTTGACGGTTAAGATAAAATACGATGATGACGTATAGTAGCAACCAACTAAAAGGACTGGTAGCCGTCAAATTATTTGAGAAATTGCAGCGATCATATTTATGGGTTTCGGAGATTTTACTTATTACTGCATGTGGTTCGCCGCATATGTAGCGGGACGGAATGTGTAAAAATCTTCGGCTAGTTTATCTTCGCCATGACAAGTAACGCAATATTTTTAGTTTGATTACTTTGAGTTGGACAACTATTTTCATTCAGGGACAAAAGCAACATTTATATTGGAACTTCAAAGAAAATAAATTATTCATAATTGCTACTCATTTGCGTATCTGTATGTTAGCCACCAGGCTGAATTCTTCACACAAGGAGAATGACCTACGACAGGAGCAAAATTGGAATTTTCTTCAACCAAAAAATAAATAAATACATAAATAAATAGATGAACAAATATATACAGTAAAGTCTCGTTATATCGATATAAAAAAATATCGATATAAAACTATCGATATACACATGAACATAGAAAAATCGATATAAACTATCGATATATCCGATATCGATATAACGAGAACTGTACATAAAAAAAAAACAAATTAACACATAAATAATAAATGCATTAAATAAAGAAAGAAATGCACAAATAAAGAAATGCACAAATACATAAAATATAAATAAATAAATAAAGCAAAAATAAATACATCGTTAAATATATAGGTAAATAAATACATAGATGAATAAATAAATAAATAGATAAATAAATAAATAAACCACAATAAATAAGTAACTAAATAAATGCACAAATACAAAAATAAATAAGTAAATAAATAAATGCACACATAAAAATAAATAAATACACAAATAAATGCACACATAAATAAATAAATAAATGCACAAATAAAAAATGAAGGCAGAAATAAATACACAAACAAATAAATAAATAAATAAATAAATAAATACATGGACACACGGATCAACAAACAAGCAAATAAATTAAAGCACATATAAATATGTAAATAAATAAATACATGGAGAAATGGATAAACAGATAAATAAACAAGAAAATAAATACATCGAATCATATAGCGCCATATGTTCACCATTCCGTCGGACCGCGTTAGCTCGAACGCTTCCGACTGATTAATGGAGAATAAGCTTTCAGCACTCGACCACTATCATTCAGGAAGTAAAGGAAACTGCTCCATTACCACGGAAGAAAAGATCAATGCGCGCAAAAAAAAAAAAGTGAAAGTGCGCCCACGCCATGTGTGCTTGCTCATTTATCGATATGTTACTCAACAGGCCTCATGGACAAGTTGCATGATGAGGCTCACCGGTTTGAGAGCCTCACAGGCGGACACTTCGCACAGCCTCGTCACACAGTGTAGGTAGAACGTGGACACAGTTCGATTCTTGTGCTCCACGAATCGAAAGGCTTCAAAGGAAAAATGCGCCACCTGGGATTCGCCGTTCAGTATGACCTGGGTCTGCTCGTCGCGTGTACAGCTGGGGAAGACAAATCAGGTGAACGGGGGGTGATCCGAATGCGTAAACCCGTTGTTTGCTCACCCGATAAAAAGGTCATAGAAGGAATCGAAATCCGGGAAGGGGCTTGTGGTGGCGTAGCATCGATCCAGCAGCACGTTGAATCTTTCAAACAGATCCGCAGTTGTCTTTAACATGAAAGCGTTGTGAAAATGACAGGCAACCTACCTGTCTGTTAAATTGGTGGCTCGGACGGCGACGTAGATTTTGGTCTTCAGTTGGAGTCCCGTGGTTGGGATGGTAAGAGCGTTTTGAAATTGATCGTCCTGATCAATCAGAAAAAAAAATCCACTTATAGTCAGAGTACCAAAAGTTAAAATATTACAGCAAGAATCGATCAAAGTTAATGAATGCAAGAAGTGACGTAGAAAAACTGATTGGGAGTTTCACAGATCCCCTCTGACCTCATATAACTCCAAGCTCAACGTGCTGATGAAGCTGCCATTGTTGTCTTTAATGGCCACGTTCACACCAGCTCTGTCAATCATTTAAACAACAAACGTGACGGAGAGATTCACAAAAGTTGCACAGTTCCAAGACACGTCCTACTCACACGCCCAGTTCAGTGTTATTAATGATATATTGCATGGGGTAGAGGCAGGAGAACATGTAGACGAGCTGCGGCCTGTAGGTGACCACACCGGGCGACGGGTCAATGGAGTTGACGGTGCCGGAAATGTTGACATATTGGACGTTAGAGAAGTCAGCGAATACTCCGGTGCCCACCTTATTGATGATCTTCAGAGAAAGCCGACAATCAAATCATTGACCTTTAGCGCAAAGGGAACGACGTGACATTCCTACGTTAAAATCATTCCCGCAAGACGACATGGCGCTTTCGTTGATGGGGAAAGTGAATTTTAAGACGGGCGGATCCACGGCGAAGTCTGCCGCGCCGAAGCATTTGGCGTTATTCAACTCGTTATTGAGTACCAGGAGGGACTCGTTGTACAGAGCTTGGTACACGGGGCAAAGGAAGATGCTTAGATCCATGTCCTCCGTGCCGCAGTATACCATGATGTCAGAATTTTCTGAAACAAACACAAACTTTCTCACCGCACAAAGAAAATGTGAACAGAGTAGACACCCGTACATAGATATATATATACAGTGATACCTTGGCTTACAAACTTAATTGGTTCCCAGACAGAGTGTGTAAGGTGAAAATTGTGTATCCCAAAAAATAATTTCCCATAGGAAACCATTAAAATGAGAATAATCCGTTCCCAGGTCCCCATAAAACATAATTTTCTACTTTCTCATTTTATAAGCCTTAAATCTACACAAAATATGCCTTATTTTATGTATAATAAATGCTCTATGGTATTATAATTAAATAAATAAACTGTACTTTATAATAAAGTCATTTTATTTACCTTTGGGATGGTCGTTGATGGCTTGATGGAATGGAGTGGCCGGTTTCATCAACATTAAACACTTGATGAGGAACGTAACCTTGTCCTTTCACCATCTTGAGAAATGATCCCTTGTAGGTGCTTTCTCTGCGATAATTTTATCTAGTTCCTCATAAATTGTGTTCTGTTTAGCTGAGTGGATAGCTTTTTTGCATCGAGTGTACAGATGGCTTGTTTGTGGAGCCTGATTGATGGGATATTTTAACCTTGCAGTCTACACCCAGCCTTTGAACTATCAAACTATCTCACTGTCGTCTGCCTGTTTCTTTAATGTTTAAACCACCTCCCCTCACTGCTGCGTTCTTGACCAATCACGTGACTTTAACCGAAGACTGGGGGCGGGGAATAGAGGACAAAAACAGTCGGCTGCCATTTTGTTGTTAGGAGAAGGGGCTCGTTCGTGAACGACACATTCACTCATTGTGGCAGCTCCGTGTGTATGCCGAGAAATAGTTCGTATGCCAAGGTAAAAATTTCATAAATGTAACGTTCGTAAACCGAAAAGTTCGTAAGGCAAGGGGTTCGTAAACCGAGGTATCACTGTACTTACCTGGTGGTCTGTTTGTGACACTCGTCAGGCACTCAGCTGGGATCTGAGCCCGGGCCCCTAACAGACTAAGTTGGCACACAAGCAGAACCAGCCACATTTTTCTGGACAGACAAGAAATGACAGTGACACGTGGAAAAACAACTAGTGGAGTGCAAACCTCAGTAGCCAGCTGTTGGGGGGAAAAGTCATCATTTATGAGAAAAAAAAGTCTATTTGTCCCAACTATGTCGCAAAAACGTATGTGTGTGTGTGTGTGTGTGTGTGTGTGTGTGTATGTGTATGTATATGTATAGTATATATACACATACAATTACATTCTTGTGAAATTACAAATTGTAATATTTGGTAATACATATATACATACAGTACATACGTATACATTGCATACGTATGTAAGACTGTATCTATTAGCTATGTAGCTAGCTCGCTATTAGATATCTATTAGCTAGGTATTAGCTATCTATTCTCTACCTATTAGGTATCTATTTGCTAGCTATGTAATCATAATAATAATAATAATAATAATAATCATTTATAAGCGCCTTTCAAAACTCTCAAGTTCACTTAACAATCACACATTGTCTGTGGGTGAGCAGCGGCAGCCACACACCCCAACGTTCACTTAACCCGCAAGCAAGTCTTCCATTTCTAATGATACTGGATTTTGATACCACTAGTTTATTTTTTATTTTTCAAATTTGATTTTGCAGGTATCGATGCCTGACTTACATTTTTTTAACTTTTTCTGTATTACATCACCAAAAATGAACACCCGTACTTTCTACTATCTTCATTGTCAAAATGCTTATTTACCAACATTTGTAATTAGCTAGCTTGCTATCTATTAGTTATCTATTAGCTCGCTAGCTAACTTGATCTATTTGAGTTATTCCCGGTTGAGTGAACGCTGGCACATGTGGCTGCCGCTGCTCACCCACAGAAAAACGTATCCTGTGACTGTAAAGTGACCTTGTATACATATGTACTGTATGTATATATGTATTACCAAATATTACAATTCGTAATTTCACAAGAATGTAATTGTTTTCCTAAAAAATATAAAGACTTCTTGTGCTATGATTATTTTCCATACCTACTGTAATATTATGTTTATAAATAATTAACCCTACGATCACTAATAATAATAATAATAATAATCAAGATAATAATAAAAAAAACATGCTGCATTCTCACCTGTAAATCTTTTCTGTCTTCCACCCTTCCCACATATGACTCCATTTATAAAGTCACCCAAAGGGGCGTGTGAGGTGAACCCACCAAACAATAGTGCAACATGAGCCTTGACTTCCACAGTATAAATGCCTTTTATTTTTGTTTTTCAATATCTCAATTCAACCTTTTCTTTCTAGTACCAGCGCCTTTATACAAGAAGACTAGTTTGTTCCACTGCAGCTTTTCAACACGTATTTATAAATGGTGTAATTTCAAAAACAATCAAAAACAACATCTGTCATAATTGATCGTGCTATATGTTTAACATGAGAAAAATCTGACAGGATGCCACCAAGCAAGAAGAGAGAAGAAGCGACAGTAAAACAGGCCAAAATCCCGATGGCTGTTACAGCAATAAATAAATAACATAAATAAAGAAATAAAAACAAGCTGATTATTTGTGGTTTAACCAATTTAATTAAAACAGTTTTGATATAACTATTTCCAAATGTCGAAGCTTGAAAATTGAGATAAGGAATTCTATTCTTTGGCTCTCAAACGATGAAGTTGAAGTATAAACATTTCTGCATCGGCGGCCATTTTGTTTTCCACGGTGACGGATATTCAGAGCTATTTAGCTGGCTACCTAGCTAGCACTTTATTTGCTATCTAGCTGGCTCGTTAGCTATCTATTAGCTAGCTACGTTTCTATATAATAATAATAATAATCCTTTTTTCACACGGTGGTGTATTGTGGCAACAGTCGTAGGGGGAGCTGTAAAACTAGACGGCCCTTGATGCAAAGACCAACCGAGAATATGATCTCTGCCACATGGGTGTGGCCTTTTCATAACGGCCACCGCATTCTCTATTCCGCTTCCGTTTTTTTTTTTTTTTTCTTCGTCTTTAGTTATCAGCATAGCACCGAGGCAGCAACAAGAGTGTCGGTTACGAAAGTCGGTGAAGTGCCAAGCGCCATTTTTTTTAAATCACATCAAAAGAGCTGTGAGGATATGATGTTCTCACGTTACTTTGTTTGTGCCTGTTGTTTGCTATGTAACGCTTGTACTGCCCATATTTTTCCCAGCTGTTTTCACAAGAAAAGAATAGCCATTCCCCCTTAAAAAAAAAAAAAAAAAAAAAAAAAAAACGCTCACAGGATAAGTTTTTCTGTGGGTAAGCAGCGGCAGCCACACACGCCCGCGTTCACTCAACATAATTTAGAAATGAAATGTATTATGATGATTATTATTATTTGATAGAAAGGTAGCTAGCTAATAGATAGCTAACAGACAGCTAATAGCTATCTAGCTAGCCAGCTAGATAGCTAATAGATAGCTAGCTAAATAGCTAACGAGCCAGCTAGATAGCAAATAGAGAGCAGATAAAGTGCTAGTTAGGTAGCCAGCTAAATAGCTCTGAATATCCGTCACTGTGGAAAACAAAATGGCCCCCGATGCAGAAATGTTTATACCTCAACTTAATCGTTTGCTTCAATTTTCAGGCTTCGACATTTGGAAATAGTGATATCAAAACTGTTTTAATTAAATTGGTTAAACCACAAAGAATCAGCCTGTTTTCATTTATTCATGTTATTTATTTATTGCTGGAACAATAATTGAATGTAAAACATGTAATTATTATTAATAATAATAATGTTTTTCACATAATTTTACATGTTTTTGGTCATTAATCAAACGACAACCGTGTAGCATATGTCACACTGCTACAGGATGTTGCAACAGGTCAAAGAGCAGCGGTGACGTCACGACCGCAGGTAGACTAACATGGTGGCACAATAAAGACTTTGACAAAGCAACTCTTCTCCTCTCATTCCTCTGGACGCAACATTGGCGACGAAGATGGACTTCTACACAGCTCCCCTCCCCTCGTTCCTCGCGCTCCCCGGTGAGCCACCAGTCCCGTTGTCCCGCTGGTATGACTCTTTCACGACATATCTGACGGCGATCGGACTAAACGAAGCAAGCGACGCACGGCTACGAAAAAGAGGCACAAAATGGCGACCTCCTGTGGCCACCTCTTTTTCCACAGGCTGATAAATTCCTTATATGGAGCTTGGACGCCCTCTTCTGGCGGCTTTTGGGTGCAACACGGTGTCCTCAGACCAAACAAGTACAGCAAAATACATTGACGTGATGGAAGGACCGCTACAATGCGTCTTTTTTACGGTCAGGGGCGGTCCTTTAGTGACGTCACGTACGGACTCGTCACCAACTCAAAAACAAGACTTCCTGAATATTCAGCGTGAGTCTTAAAACGTAAAATATAGCTATATGCGGTGGAATCTGTAAAATACGCTCAGTAGAAGTCATTTGAAGCCATTTTACAAATTATGGACACAACTTGTCCAGTGACGTCGGTTGTCCTTTAAGTTAAGCAACATAACTGAGGAGCCACTTGGGAGCTAAGAGCTGGATCTCTTGAGTGACCCGAGCCAAAAGAACCGAGAACCGCTTCTCTGAAAAGAGCCCGGATTCCCATCACTGGTGTGGGAGTAGTTTTCCACAGTTGCATAACAACGTGATCGTCACGTCATGATTATTCACGACGGTGGTTTCAGGGGGAGGTTTTTTTTTTAAACCAAAGAAAAGCCTCCCTTGTATTAGCAACAGAATTTAATTGTTTTTCATTGGACCGTCGACGGCTCCGCCTTTCCTTCTGGAGACTTCTGTGGCGGCTGTGCTGCGTCGTTAAAGGCTCCAACGGCAAAACTAGCCCTTTCCTTTTCCTCTTGGCCGTCGTATCGACGCTTCGTCAGGCAGCCGGTCTAAAACCACCGCTGAGGCCTTAAAGAACTCCGATAGTCTGTGAAAAGAGGTGAGTACGCGCAATGGCGTATATACTTACTGTTTGTAAGAGTAACTTTTCTAGAAGGGAATGTTTTCGAAGTTAAACTCGTCGACCACCAAGGATAACCGAATAAATTTGCTCTTTTAGTAACACATTTTCCAATAACTTGCAATCCAATACATACTATTTATATGCTTTAAATGTAGCAACGCACATGTATTGCAACTAATGTTTTTCGAACTTTTTGCGTACTATAATCACCGATACCCAAGAGAGCATTTTTTTTGGGTGAATAATGCACGTTAGATCCGGTTATGGGTCGTATCCTTCATGAAAAGTGTAGTTTTAATGAAAAAAATATTATGTAACAACGTATTTTAAGAAAAAGGAACCATAAGAATGTTTGCCTCGAGGAAGTGAGGAGCCACGCCCGAGTAACGAGTTGAGGTTTTGTTCATGAAGCGCGCATGCGCACTTCATGTCATGACTAGTTCAAATTTTGAACAACTCCCCCATCTGGTTTATGTAACCCGAGCATCTGTTTTCTCGGGTGCTTCGCATAGCAACATTAGTCATACGTGTTTGAAATATATTAAGTTGTTAAGTTTAAATAGGGCGCAGACGTTTTGCTAAATTGCAATCGGTGCAAGGTTCCATTACAATTTTATTTGCCTTCAGGCATTGTGGCTTGACAAAACCGCTATTAATAGCTAGCTAGCTAGCTTTCTATTTGAGTTATTCCGGGTTGAGTGAACGCTCGCGCATGTGGCTGCCTCTGCCTTCCCACCGAAAAACGTATCCTGTGACTGTAAAGTGACCTTGAGAGTTTTGAAAGGTGCTTATAAATGAAATGTATTATTATTATTGTGAGGATTATGATGAAAAGTACGCTGACCTAATGGGATAAGAAAATGACAACTAATATTTTTAATTACTCACAGTCTAATAGTACCATATCTATTTAAATGGTTTCCAAACGTGTTTTTTTAGTGAACCTCGCAAGATCCAAATTTCAGGTTTACACAGTTTCAGTCCTCAATGGTAGAAAAACACCACACTAGTTTACATATGCACAGTAGTACAATAAATTGTGTTATTCGTAGTTTCAGAGAAGCATGGTTGTTGAATTGGGAAAGCGTTACAAAAAACGGCAGGTTAACCCATTTACGGCAAACGTGTTCATATGAGCACAGATAAATTCATTTTAAAATTCTAATAAAATCAAAACAGAGTGACAGATTCAAGCAGAGTATATAATTAACAACAATGTAATAATATATAAATGACAATAATTAATTTGGCAAGAAACAATATTAATGCCTTTGAAAATGAATTTATCTGTGTTCATATGAACATGTTCGGCATAAATGGGTTAAAAGTAATACAAATGAAAGATAGAGGAACCAAAGTAAAATCCATTATGCAATAAATTGATGTATGTAAAGCGACTGCTGATTATAAATTTCACAATTTCTTTCCCATTTCTTCTTTCTAAAGGGGCAATCTAAAGTGTTGGCCCATACTGATGCACTATTGGAATAGAAATGGATACATTTGTATGTGTTTATATCTGAGATAAATGTTGCTATAGTGAGAAGTCCCTTGTTGTGGAAAAAAATATTGCTACAAACAAATTTTATTGTACGACTTTCACTGTAATCAATTAATGGGAATTAATTAATAGGAATCAAACTGAATTTTAATCTATGACATGATTTTCTAGTATAGCTTTCAAATTGAAAACTGAAACGATTCAGGCTGCTTGTGAAGAGAGACCGTCAAACGACACTGTGCTTCATAATAACGCCGCTCTTTTCTCATCGCCATCTTTTCAGAAAGCCATGGCCAAGGCACCAGCAGTTGGTATTGATCTGGGCACCACCTACTCTTGTGTAGGCGTGTTCCAGCACGGCAAAGTGGAGATCATTGCCAACGATCAGGGCAATAGGACCACGCCCAGCTATGTTGCCTTCACAGACTCGGAGAGGCTGATTGGCGATGCGGCTAGGAACCAAGTCGCCCTGAATCCTAGCAACACCGTATTTGGTATGAAATACTTGTATTGACCAATGACCGAGTTTAGTTATTTACTTTTTAAAAATGATTACATGATCTTCCCCCTCAGATGCCAAGCGACTCATTGGCCGGCACTTTAACGAGGAAGTGGTTCAGTCCGATATGAAGCACTGGCCCTTCGCCGTCATTGACGATAACTCGCGTCCCAAAGTCCAGGTGGAGTACAAGGGCGAGACCAAGAGCTTCTACCCTGAGGAGATCTCCTCCATGGTTCTCCTTAAAATGAAGGAAATTGCAGAGGCGTACCTTGGCAAGGTGTGGAAACGACGTTTATTTAGATTTTGATTACTTTTGAGATGGATTATTTGGTACCGTATAGCATACGTGCTAACTACTCCGGTTTTGCCGTAATGAGTACAGATTTCATTGTCTCATTCCGGGTTACGGTTTATTCATACCTTCCAACTACAGTGAGACCTCAACTTACAAACTTAATTGGTTCCCAGACAGAGTGTGTAAGGCGAAAAGTGTGTATGTAAAAAAAAAATTCCCATAGGAAACCATTAAAATGGGAATAATCCGTTCCTGGGTTTCCATGAAATATACTTTTAAACTAAATAAGCCTTAAAACTACACACAACATACCTTATTCTATGTATAATAAATGTGCTATTGTATTGTAATGAAAGAAATACACTGCATTGTATCATAGTCATTTTATTTACATTTGTGATGGTCATTTATGGCTTGATGGAATGGCGTTGGAGGTCGAAGGTCAAAGGGAATTGCTGTTTGGCAAGAGAGGCGCATTACATAAGGACTGTAATTAAAGAAATAAACTGTGCTGTAAAAAAAGTTTTATTTACCTTTTTGATGGTCGTTGATGGCTTATGGAAGGAGAGTCACCTTCCATAAGGACTGTCGGTAATTTAACCTCTGGTGCTGTTCGGTCATGTGCTTCCGCCGAAGATCACTCCGCCAGCTGTGGTGGGTGTGTATTATGAAAATAGTGCCTATTAAGGTTTAATTTTCAGAAATTTGATGTTTGTAAGTTGAGGTCTCACTGTACTCCGTTTTTACCGTGATGAGTCTGGTTTTCATTATCCTATTCCAGGTTACGGTTTATTAATGAGAATTACGGTTTCCAATAAAAAGAATGTCAACAATAGCAAATACCGAACGTTCATTCAAAGCACGAGATCGCTATATATCGTATGTAAATTTAGAACAGGTGATCAGCACAGTGCTATAGATGGCTAATAGCCAACTAGCGAATAGATCGCTAATAGCTAGATAGCTGACAGGCAGCTAGCAAATAGCCAGCTAGTGGACAGTGACAGTTGGTGCCGTGCGGTGCAGTTGTCGAGTAAACGTTCCATTGTGTTCCCTGGCAGCCCGTCACCAACGCCGTGGTGACCGTGCCAGCCTACTTCAATGACTCTCAGCGTCAGGCTACCAAAGATGCCGGAACCATCGCCGGACTCAATGTCCTCCGTATCATCAATGAGCCCACCGCGGCCGCCATCGCTTACGGCTTGGACAAGAAGGTCAGGCTCGGTCGATGAAGCGCGACGGGCTTTCTTTTCTTCGATGCTAACGTGTGTCTGATGCTAGGTCGGCAGTGAAAAAAACGTCCTCATCTTCGATCTGGGCGGCGGCACCTTTGACGTGTCCGTCTTGTCTATCGAGGATGGCATCTTTGAGGTGAAGTCGACGTCGGGCGACACTCATTTGGGCGGCGAGGACTTTGACAACCGCTTGGTCAACCACTTCATCGCCGAGTTCAAGCGCAAGCACAAGAAGGACATCACCGGCAACAAGCGAGCGGTGCGACGCCTGCGCACGGCGTCCGAGCGGGCCAAGCGCACCTTGTCTTCCAGCTCGCAGGCCAGCGTGGAGATCGACTCGCTGTACGAGGGCATCGACTTCTACACCTCCATCACCAGGGCTCGCTTCGAGGAGCTAAACGGAGATCTGTTCCGCGGCACCCTGGAACCCGTGGAGAAAGCGTTGCGCGACGGCAAGCTCGATAAGGCGGCCATCAACGAAGTCGTCCTGGTGGGAGGCTCCACTCGCATTCCCAAGATCCAGAAGCTGCTCAAGGACTTTTTCAACGGGAAGGAATTGAACAAGAGCATCAATCCCGACGAGGCGGTGGCCTATGGCGCAGGTATTATTATAATAAAATAATAGAAAATAATTTAATATAAAGTCATATAGGATAAAAAATAATCGAATAGAATTAAAAAAAATATATAATATAACTATAAAATGAATATCAAATAATATAAAATTTAATATAAAATAATTAAATATAACATTATGTAATATAAAATTATATAATATATATATATATAATGGAAGATAATAAAAAAATACTATAATATACAATAATAGATGTCGAAGATGGTAATAATGATAATAATAATCATGATGATAATAATAATACATTTAATTTACAAGCGCATTTCAACGCACCCACGAACACTTGACAATTAGAACAATTAACACTAGAACAATATAACCATAAATAATAAAAGACCTGATTAAACTAAACTTTGAATGAGGGGGGGAAAAATCCAATAAAATCCAATCTGGTACTTTTGATTGAATTAATAATACATTTGATTGTAAAGCGCCTTTTGAAAACTCGAGTACACTTTGCCACCTTTCAGAATTTAGTTTCCCCATATGAAATGATGTGAAGTCCATTTAATCATGTGATTCCGAGATTTAACTCATTCACTGCCAGATAATGTGGGGAAAAAAAAGTTGTCCACTCCAGCGCCAGGGTTTTGTCTTTTTTGTCGTTTTAGGACTACATACATATTCAATGCAGCGTAAGAAACCTTAGACTCTTCTTTCATTACAAAAAAATAGTTAATTCTTAAATTATATGGGTCTGGAGTTATATGAGCTTGAAATGAGGGGAGCTGTCCAAAATACAATACTTCCATATTGGTTTACATAGCGCTTGAACAACAGCTGAAGCTGGAACAAAGCTCTAACATGGAAAAAGGGAAATGCTTCACTCTCGTGGAAGGGGAAAAAAACATTGCCAGAGGCCTGACCAGCGCTTTGTCGGTATCCCAGCAAGAAACACCAGAACCCGAACAAATTCGGCCCCTCTACGTCATATTTTCAATTCCTGAATAAATTCAAGCATGGCAGTGAATGAGTTAAAGGGCAACCGACGTCACTTTTTTGTTTTTTAACTGACATCAGAAAAACGTTTTATAGCCTCTAAAATACCCAAAACATGCAGTATGATCTTTGTATTCAAATGATAAACACAAATAAAAATGACTTAAAGTGTCCAAAATCTGCAAAAAAAAATTGAGCTGCGAATTGGGCATTTTCAGAAAGTCCCGCCTCCAGTTCGTGATGTCACACCAATACGTCAAAACAGTACAGCAAAATACATTGACGTGATGGAAAGACGCTACAATGCGTCTTTTTTATGGTCATGAGGCGGTCCTTTTCTGACGTCACGTGAGGACTCGTCACCAACTCAAAAACAAGACTTACTGAATGTTCAGTGCGAGTCTTAAAACGTAAAATATGGCTATATGCGGTGGAATCTTATTAAAATATGCCGAGTAGAAGTCATTTGAAGCCATTTTAAAAATTTTGGACACAACTTATTCGGAGACGTCGGTTGTCCTTTAAAGGGACGGTGTTTTATTTTTTCAACGTAAAAAATTTTTTTTTATTGCATTTATTTAATTATTTGTATTTTTTTTTGGGTAAAAAAAATGCTCATAAATGAATCTAAACTGTATTTAGTCGCAAACTCCTGAAGCGACAAAGCACCTTTTGAAAATTGGAGATTTTTGAATGTCTATTTTTATTTATATTTTATTTGTATTTTTATTTATTTATTTTTAGCCGTGCAGGCTGCTATCCTGTCTGGCGACAAGTCGGAGCAAGTTCAGGACCTCCTGCTCCTGGATGTAACCCCCTTGTCTCTTGGCATCGAGACGGCCGGCGGCGTTATGACGTCGCTCATCAAGAGGAACACCACCATCCCCACCAAACAGAATCAAGTCTTCACCACCTACTCGGACAACCAACCCGGTGTGCTCATTCAGGTACAACCGCCGCCGCCGCTGCTCTCCCAACTCAAAACTAAGGCGTGATAATTGGTGAATTACCCCCAGGTATTCGAGGGCGAAAGAGCCATGACCAAAGACAACAACATTCTGGGGAAATTTGAACTAGCCGGGATCCCCCCGGCGCCCCGAGGCGTCCCACAAATCGAGGTGACCTTCGACATCGACGCCAATGGCATCTTGAACGTCAGCGCCGTCGACAAGAGCACCGGCAAAGAGAACAAGATCACCATCACAAATGACAAAGGTGCGCATGATGATACACTCGTCGAAACAAGCCGGACAAATTGAAAGTGGGGTTACCAATAAGATGTTTTATACACAAAAGGGTTATCTTTTGGATTGGATTTGCCTTTATTAGTCTCGCAGTGGAGAAATTTACATTTCACAGCAGCAAAGTTATGAAAATGCTCTGAGTAAAAGATAACGTGATGACTGTATTTTCTGGAATATAAGTCCCATCTTCAACAAATAACATTTAAAAATCTTTTCAAAAGTTTTCCATGCATAAGGCGCACCGCATTATAAGGGGCACATTCAATGAATGACATTTAAAAACATTTTCCATGCATAAGGCGCACCGCATTATAAGGGGCACATTCAATGAATGACATTTAAAAACGATCTCCACGCATAAGGCGCACCACATTATAAGGGCCACATTCAATGAATGACATTTTAAAATGTTTTCCTTACATAAGGTGCGCCGCATTATGAGGCGCATTGGTCAGCTTTTGAAAAAAAAAACATTTTAGATGCGCCTTATAGTGTAGAAAATACGGTACTTTGAATGAAAATGTTACAAGTAGGAACGGTCTATGCTTTTTTCACTTAAAAAAAATCATTATTACAATAGTTACCCTATTTTCTGGTGTATAAGGCGCACCCAAAAGCCTTTATTTTCTTCAAAAGATGACCGTGCGCCTTATATGTAAAGTCATATGGAGCCTCAACATACTCCCCGTAGAAGTTGTTTATGATGTGGTGTGCTTTATATTTGAAAAACTGTTAATATAGTAAAGTCTCGTTATATCGATAGTACTGCTTATTACGATACTATTTCTATGAACGCAAGGAGAAAATTTACATGCCGCAGGATCGGATATATCGATAGTCCGGTTATATCGATATTTTTTCCGACTCCCGAGAATATCGATATAACGAGACTTTGCTGTATTTATATTATATTTGGAAAACTTGATTCATTGAAGGTGCCTTATAGTCTGGTGTGTCTTATATGTGGAAAAAGTCTGAAAATACCTCATTCATTGGTGGTGCACCTTATACTCCTGTGTGCCTAATACACCGGGAAATATGGTAAATGAAAATATTGTAGTAATGCACCATTTTAATTTCTGGAAAAAACACATTTAAGGTTATTTTTGAGTTCCCATTGTAATGTGAAATGTTGTACTGTAATGTTGCCAGAGTTTGGGATGCACCAAAATTGAGGCAAAAATGGGACCAAAAACAAATACATTTAGATAGAGGCTTTTAGAAAATGAAATGTATATATTTAAAAAAACATTGGAATTGGAGTTCCCACCCGCAATCCGTAGTTAGTACAAGTTGTAGTAAAGTTCCGAGTTCGCATTTCTGCTTTCAACTAAAAAAAGCCAACATTTCATCACATTGACTTTGTCAGGTCGCCTGAGCAAGGAAGACATCGAACGCATGGTGCACGAAGCGGAGCAGTACAAGGCGGAGGATGACGTGCAGAGAGACAAGGTGGCCTCCAAGAACGCCCTGGAGTCCTACGCCTTCAACGTAAAGAGCACCATCGAGGATGAAAAGCTCAAGGACAAGATAAGTGAGGAAGACAAGACCAAGATTCTGGAAAAGTGCAACGAGGTCATCAAGTGGCTGGATGCCAACCAGGTAATGGAAATTAATGTTTAAAATTGTGAAGTACAGTGATACCTCGGTTTACGAACGTTAAATTTATGAACATTTTGCCTTGGCATATAAACTATTTTTCGTATTGTTCTCCTAACAAAGTGGCAGCCGGCTTGTTTTGGTCCTCTATTCCCCGCCCCCAGGCGTCGGTTAAAGCCACATGATTGGTCAAGAACGCAGCAGTGAGGGGAGGTGGTTTAAACATTAAAGAGACAGGCAGACGACAGAGAGATTGATAAAATGGATAGAAAACAGTGACATTTGGACTCGTTTCAACTTTGATAGTTCAAAAGCAGAGTGTATGCTGCAAGGTTAAAATTCCCATCAGGATCCACAAATAACCCGCACAAGCCATCTGTACACTTGATGCAAAAAGCTGTCAACCCAGCTAAACAGAACACAATTGATGAGGAACCAGGTAAAATTATGGCAGAGAAAGCACCTACAAAGGATCATTCCTCAAGATGGTGTGAAAGAATGCTACGTTCCTCATCAAGTGTTTAATGCTGAGGAAACCGGCCACTTCATTCCATCAAGCTATCAACGACCATCACAAAGGTAAATAAAACGATTTTATTATACAGTCCAGTTCATTTCTTTAATCACAATACCATAGCACATTTATTATACATAAAATAAGGCATATTTTGTGTAGTTTTAAGGCTTGGAAAATTAGAAAGTATAAAATTATGTTTTATGGGGACCTGGGAATGGATTATTCTCATTTTAATGGTTTTCTATGGGAAATTATTTTTTGGGATACACACTTTTCACCTTACACACTCTGTCTGGGAACCAATTAAGTTTGCAAGCCGAGGTATCACTGTACTATTTTCAGTTTTACTTTTTTGGGTCTGTTTTTCTATTTAAAACCCCTTCTCCTCTTGCTCCTCACTCAGTCTGCAGAGAAAGAGGAATTTGATCACCAGCAGAAGGAACTGGAGAAGGTGTGCAACCCCGTCATGACCAAGCTGTACCAGGGAGCAGGCGGCATGCCAGGGGGAATGCCGGGAGGAATGCCGGGTGGCGGACCTTTCCCAGGGGCCGGAGGTGCTCCCGGAGGAGGTTCTTCAGGACCCACCATTGAGGAGGTTGATTAAATCCAACTCCCAAATCCACCATGATGGATCTTGTATGCCTTACCTACCGTCTGTCAGAAGCTTCTTTCGGCTCACTCTCTCTGTACGTCATGGCTTTGAGCTCTCTTTGCACCCAAACCAACTACTTGGTGTTGCACTTTTATTCCATTCTAGCTTTTTGACAATAAATCTTTTCCTCAATGAAACTGTACAAAAGTAGTCTTTATTCGCCGACTCATTGCTGATGATTAGCGGTGGCTAATATGCAAAAGGTTGTTGAAATGGTCAACTTTTTTTAATAGCTTGTGCGCATCAGACTAGTTTCAAGTCACTATGTGTATTACTATATTTTTAAAAATACATTTCATTTATAATACAAGGCGAAAACAGCGCAATGATTATCTGCTTTAAAAAAAGTACATACATGTTCAGTCTCACAATTTGGTCAGGAGTCTCCCGATTTTGACCACAATACTCACTTTATAAAGCAACTATTGACACAATAGACAGTTCATTTTTATTTTATACATTTTTATACTAATTAAACAATGAAAGCATTTTTGTTTTATTTACTTCGAATTTACACTTTTTTTAACGCTCACATTATATTAACACGCACTACAGAGTCGCAAGTATAAAATCCTCCGGATTTATGATTGCTGAAACTTAACGCGAATTAAAACTTAATGTAAAATGTGTGCATTGCTACCTAATTTTGATGGAAAAACTGATGACTTCATCTTCGTGCCATTTTAAAATTGGAGTTACGTTAATTGGAGATTAGAAGCTTCGACATTTTACAAAACAAAATGGAGAGGGGCGGCAACCTCTGACTACGTCATAAATTTCGAGCGGAAAATTTAACCCTCAAAACGGTTCTAAAATATCCCAATCGGATAGAAAATATATTGTTTCTCTTTATAGGTATGTTTATAACACCCCAGAAACAGTTGTTGCTGATGTCACCCATTATTTGACTGTTTTGTGTATTTTTACATATGTGTAAGAATGACTCGCAACACAACGTGATTTTTTTTCCAAAACAATATAAAGGTTAATAAAGTGTACATGTACGTGTGTGGCGCAGTCAAACGTTATAGTTTTTGAGTAATATAGAAAATACATGTCGTGTGAAGTAGTTTAAAAAGACTATTCCGAGCCATTGAGTGCACGTGTGTGCAAATTAACGTGAAATTAATTCCAAGAGGAAACCGCCCGTCAAAACGCCGAAGGAGGCCGTGGCTGTATGCTAATTTTGTGTACAGAATGAACCGAGAATATCATCAGGAACGCCCACGTTTGATGTCCTCGTGTCATTTTTGGTAAGTTATAACGATCTCTACCGAGAAACGTTATGTTCGTGTGGTCAGGAATTTTTGAATAATGGCAAGAAGTGTAACTATTGCTAGCTCGCCTGTAAGTTGTAGTCGCTAAAGGTAATTTCGCGATGTGCTTCCGTGCACGGTCGTTCAAAGTCACTCAATTCGTTAGCATGACTGATATTTATTTTTGCAGTTTCCCTTTGGGAATTCTAAAATACCCCAGCAAAGCGTTTCTCTGCTAATGTTTTATTTATGTGACGATTAACCTGTTTCCGCACCTTTTCGCGAAATCACATGTTGGTATGTTATGCGCCCTGGTTTGGTTAAAATGTGTTTTCTCTATCAGTTTTTATATAGTTTGAAACGGTGAAATATCCTTTTTATCGTTTTCAATTTGATTATTACCAGTGCAGTGATACCTCAATTTACGAAATCAATTTGTTCTGGAAGAAATTTCTGAAATTGATTTTTTTTTAAGGGGTGGGGTTCATTTTCCATGTAAAGACCGGAATCCGTCCAAACTCCCACCCAACCCTCAAAAAAAAAAAACATTTTCGCAGGCAAAATATTGAACAAATACATATTATGATTACATTCTTGCAGTGGAGTGCAGTCTAGGCTTTCCAAAATGTTTCTCTGCTAGCCCCATCACCATCAGACGCACAGACCGACATTTACAACAAACAATCATTAGTTTATTATTCAATATATGATTTTTGGGGATAATTTCGATGCCAATTGGCTTTCAATACTAATAATACATTTCATTAATAAGCGCCTTTCAAAACTCTCAAGGACACTTTACAGTGTTGCTATTTAATTTGTCACGATTTAAAGGGTGTTATACAAACACTATTTACTTTCCTTTTACAAGCAATCCATAAAAAGAAATAACAGTTAACTTGAAAACAACAACATGGCAACCAATCAGATGCACTCAATGGTTTATTGACCTTGCTAATAAGTATTCATGAGGCTTGAAGAAGAAATGAAGTTGACAATTGGCATCTCGATGATATTAGCGCGAGTTTGAATTCCGTGGGCATTCGTGCATGCGGTAGGCGCACATGTAGAAGATACCTGCGATGAGCAACAAGGACTTCTGAAAACTGCGAATGCGTGTCATGATGATGATATTGAGAAAAAAAGAGAAGTACCTGAGAAGAAGGTGAGCACCACAGCCACCCAGCCCATGATGTAGGACCAGGAGAAACGCCAATTCCCATAGCGTTTACCGTAATAGTTGACCGTCACGCCCGTGTACACGGCCATGGCCAGCAGCACGAAGAAACCTAAGTGCATACAAATTAAGACCAAAAATACCAAAAAAAAAAACGGATGTAGGGCAGATGTTTTTAAATACAGTGGTACCTTGGCTTACGAACTTAATTGGTTCCCAGACAGAGTGTGTAAGGCGAAAAGTGTGTATCCCCAAAATTTATTTCCCATAGAAAACCATTGAAATGAGAATAATCCGTTACCAGGTCCCCAAAAAACGTAATTTTCTACTGTCCTATTTTCTAAGTCTTAAAACTACGCAAAATATACCTTATTTTTTGTATAATAAATGTGCTATTGTATTTTAATTAAAGAAATAAACTGGACTGTATAATAAAGTGGTTTTATTTATCTTTGTGATGGTCGTTGATGGCTTGATGGAATGGAGTGGCCGGTTTCATCAGTATTAAACACTTGATGAGGAATGTAGCCTTCTTCTTTCACCATCTTGAGGAATGATCCTTTGTAGGTGCTTTCTCTGCGATAATTTTACCTTGTTCCTCATCAATTGTGTTCTGTTTAGCTGGGTTGATAGCTTTTTGCATCTAGTGTACAGATGGCTTGTGCGGTTTATTTGTGGAGCCTGAGTGATGGGAATTTTAACCTTGCAGTCTACACTCTGCCTTTGAACTATCAAAGTTGAAAGTCCAAATTTCACCTATCTATCCATTTTCTCACTCTCTGTCGTCTGCCTGTCTCTTTAATGTTTATCCCACCTCCGCTCACTGCTGCCTTCTTGACCAATCACGTGGCTTTAACCGAAGACTGGGGGCGGGGAATAGAGGACAAAAACAGTCGGATGCCATTTTCTTGTTAGGAGAACGGGCTCGTTCGCGAACGACACAACACTCATTGTGGCGCTCCGTGTGTATCCCGAAAAATAGTTCGTATGCCAAGGTAATATTTTCATAAATATAACCGAAAAGTTCGTAAACCAAGGGATTCGTAAACCGAGGTATCACTGTACCGTATTTTCCGCTGTATAAGGTGAAATGGACTATAAGGCGCACCCACAATGAATGGTGTATTTTCAAACTTTTTCCATATATAAGGCCCACTGGACTATAAGGCGCACCTTTAATCAATGAAAAATGTTTTCCGAATATTATATATACTGTAAATAGATACATTTTTCCAAATATAAGACACACCACATTATAAGGTGCACTACTTTTACAGGGAGAAATTGAGTCGTTGACTACTGACAGTACGTGCGAGACTTGTTGTGGCTCAATATTACTTCACATACAAGACACACCTGCGTATAAGGCGCTGGGTCATCTTTGGCTTTTGGTTGCGCCTTATACACCGGAAAATACGCTACCTATTTTTTAATTAGGAAACATTTAGCATTTTTTTTCTCTCTCACTCAAAATTGTGAACATTTATTTTGAAAGCTGTATTTTTAACAAAAAATAATATTTTGAGACTCAACTTGTTTTGGTGAGATACTTTTTTTTTGATATCTTGACAAATAATCATAAAAAAAAGTGTCATTGAGAGTTTTGAAAGGCGCTTATAAATAAACTATTATTATTATTATTAAAAAATTGCTTTTCTGGGGGGGAAAATGAATCAAAATGTTTTGAGAAAAACATGCATTTTATCCACAATGATATTAATTAATTAATCCAAGAAATGAAGAACACGACTAAAGGACAAACATTGACACTTGGATGGAATGCAGGAGTGCAGTTTTGGCGCTCACAGGAAATGAAGAAGAGGATGCCAGCAGCAAAGGTCTTATCGAAACCATCAAAGGAGGAGTAGTGGATGAAGGCCATGACACCGATGACGATACCGATGAAGCACGCCAGCAAGGACAGGATCATGAAAGCCCGCGTGGCGTCCCAGTATGCTGCAGACCGAAACGTAAACACTTTACACAAATTCACCAGTAAACAAAGCTTCACACGACTAAAATTATTTGGGGATGGACCATTTCAAAATGGAGTCTCTCTCACACACACATACACAAAGTCCAAGATGGCGCCTGAGTAGACAAGTGCTCTCAAGTTGATTTTTTTGTTGTTGTTTATTAATTTTTTGGTCACTATGAGCTGTTGTGCGTCATATGGAACAAATACAGATTGTTTTTCAGCTTTTCATTCATCAAGATGGAGACTCTGCTGAGCCATTGCTCCTTTTTTGGCAGCACGAATATGCCAGCACTGTTTTTGATTGGGAGGAATGTCAGTGCCATTTGAGTGTCATCGCTTGACAGCTCCGGGGCGATTGTGCTTTTTTTTGCGCCTTTAATGGTCAGCATTTTCACAGGTCCGCTATGTTTAGCGAAAAGGTCGGAGCGTTGTTGCGTATGTGGAACTGTCGCAGCTTGGAATTGAAGCGGATTTAGGTGGGACAGGAGATGTGAGATAATCTCTTCTCGTCAATGGATGCTCCATTTTTTTTGTTTTCAACATTTAGCTTGTAGTAGACGTGCACATTTCAACATGAAGTCCCTGATCCATTGGTGAAAATGATGCTTTGATCTTCCTCCTTCATCGAGACCTGCTTCATACAACAAAGAGGGTGCAGAAAGTTCTTAAGATTTAAAGATTGTGTCTTTTGTGTTGTGTCACATTATTTAGTTTTTGTTGTTGTTTTTGCCTTCAAGATGGCGCCACGAAAGTGGCTATGTTCAGCGAAAAGGTCGGAGCGTTGATGCGTATGTGGAACTGTCGCAGCTTGGAATTGAAGCGGATTTACGTGAGATGTGAGACAGTCTCTTTTCGTCAATGCATGCTACAGCTTCATGTTTGCTTTCAACATTTAGCTTGTAGTAGACATGCACATTTCAACATGACGTCCCTGCTCCACTGGTGAAAAGGATGCTTTGATACTCTCCGAATTCATCTCGAACTACTTCATACATCATGTTATATGTGTTACATATATGTTTTGGTCTTACCAATGCTATCCGTGTGTGTCATGCATTTGCCGGGCACACAGTAGCGCCACAGGCCTTGATGCATGTAGTTGCTGGAGTGGCGGTATTGCATCCAATAGTCGGTTGCCGTAGAGACGATCAAAAGGATGTTGCCTACTCCGGCGCAGAACAAGCCGCCTCCCATGAAGCTGTACATACTGACAACCCCCCCCCCCCCCCCCCCCCAAACACACACATGAGTTCATGAGTAGGTGGATGGTAGTCGTTTATGAGCTGAAACAAAAGTAGTATAAATAATTTTAAATAAATGAATAACAAATAAATAACTTAAAAAAACACATTGAGAAGAAATTAACTCATTCGCTGCCATTTCCGAACTTATTCAGGAATTAAAAATATGACAGAGCGCCATTCCCAAATGTGTTCAGGTTTTGTTTTTTCTTGCTAGAGTGCCAATAAAGTGCTGGACAGACCTCTGGCTGTTTTTTCTCTTTCACAAGGGGGCAGCATTTCCCTTTTTCCACCTTAACGCTTTATTCCAGCTTCAGCTATTGTTAAAGCGCTATATAAACCAATATGAATGTATTGTATTGTATTTTGGACATCCGCCCTCATTTCAAGCTTATATAACTTCTGACCCATATAATTTAGGGATTAACTCTTTTTTTTCTGGTGAAAGAGAGTCTACGTTTTTTTACGCTGCATTGAATGTTTATGTAGTCCTAAAACTCAATATTCTGTAGGTCCTGGAATTTGAGTGACAATGACAAAAACCCTGTCACTGGAGTGCACGCATTTTTGCACATTGTCTGGCAGATAATGAGTTAATGAACAACTACATAAAATGTCTTTAAAATGTGTATCATTATGAACAATGAATGGGAAGGGAAAAATGTAATGTTTAGATAAAAATGACAAAAGTTATTTTCCCAATGTTTTCGAAAACTGCCCCTTCCCAAAATTCCAGACTAAGACTGAATCCGAAACTATTATGACAAAGATTTGATGCTAAGATTTTCTCACCTGGCCGGCGTGCTTTCTTTTCCCAAAGCAAAGTGGAAGCGCCTCTATGATGAGTCCACGCGCATGTAGACCAAGTGTCATGAAAGTTTTGTTTGCCGCAGGGAAACGGCGAATCGTGAGAGTGCGACCAATCACGGGGCATCACTCTCGCGTGCTGCTTTGTTGTTTGTTGGACGGAATCTGCTGAAAACACAAAACCGTAAAAGGCCCAAAGTGATGACTGTGCACTTTCCTTTCAAAATGCTGAAAATGCTACCAAAACTTGAAAGGACAATTGTTAGCCAGTCAACCGAACCTATTGAGCGCTAACTTTGACTTTTTAGCGCCACAAACCTTTGCCATTGCTTATTTAATGTATTAACTTTGGGCTTGGAGTTCAGGTTAGGGTTTAAAGTCAGGTTTAGGATTTCAAATTTGGGATGTCATTTTTGGATTCCAAGTTACGGTTGATTCAGAGTTGCCGAAATCATCAGTTTCATCGTAGGTTTTGGAACTCGGATTAGCGTAGAGTGAACACTGCCGCGAATGGCTGCTGCTGCTCACCCGCACAAAAACATTACATGACTGTGAAGTGTGCTTGAGTTTTGAAAGGCGCTTATAAATGAAATGTATTATTATTATTATTATTATTATTATTATTATTAAAAGGGGGGTTTGAACTATGGTTAAGGTTTCAAGGCAGGGCTTTACATTGGGGTTGGGTTTTCAAAGTGGCGTTTTACAGCAATTTCGGTTATAATGTTGTATATTAAACCAAGTGTAGGGCTTCAAAGTAGCATTTTAGGCTACGTTATGGTTTTAAAGTAGGATGTTAAACTCAAGTTGTTTCAAAATCGAGTTTAAAACTTGGGTTAGGGTTTCAAAGTAGGATGTTGAACTCAAGTTAGCATTTTCAAAATAGAGTTTAAAACTTAGATTAGAGTTTTAAAGTAGGTGTTTTTATTTGAGTTAATGTTTGAGGGCAGGGTTTGACTATACATGTACGCAGTTTTCAACTAGGGCCCGGGTTTAACAATAGGATGAGGGTTTTAAAGTAGTGTGCGAAAATAAGCCGAGGGTTTCAAAGTAGAGCTTCAAAATAGGTTCGTAAGTATGGGTTTTGTATTAGGGTTGAGTTTCAAAATTAGGGTAGTTTAGTTATAATAGTTTGGGTTTAGCGACGACGACGAGTTGGGGTACCAATATATGTCCACATGGGGACGCTGTAATCGCCTTCAAAAAGTTGTCTCGGTTCACAGCTGTTTTGATATGCTACTTGCTACTAGTGTGCGAAAATAAGCCGAGGGTTTCAAAGTAGAGCTTCAAAATAGGTTCGTAAGTATGGGTTTTGTATTAGGGTTGAATTTCAAAATTAGGGTTGTTTAGTTAACAGTTTGGGTTTAGCGACGACGACGACGAGTTGGAGTACCGATATATGTCCACATGGGGACGCTGTAATCGCCTTCAAAAAGTTGTATCGGTTCACAGCTGTTTTGATTTGCAACTTTACATTCATTCCTTCAACCCCATTGTTTTTTTTTTTTCGAACCAGACTGAGCGTTGGTGATCAAGTAAAGCAACGGACACTGTCAGATATCACTCAAGGTATGAATCTTAAACCATCTTAATTTACTCCAAAACACACTTTGTCAGTATGACTCGATTGTTGGGATTACATCCAAATTGGGACAATTGTAACCTTTGTATATGAAATGTATCGCTTGTCAAACGGTCCTGGAACATTTTTTTTGACACACCAATACAATCACACAGAATTTTGAAAATGGACTTTATTAAAAAATAATGAATGGATCAAAGCCAGTGGCGATGCACAGGGGTGTCACTGAACAGTGCAGTATTCACATACACATCAAGAAGTATACACATGCACTGACACTTTATGATTCAAATATTCTATTCACATCATTTTCTCAGCGATACATTCAAAAATCTTTTCTTCGAGGTCCAAAACTACTTTCACAAACGTCGCTGTAGCTGATATAAGAAAAATGGGCGCAAATGCATTCACACAAAATACGGGCAAAGTTTTAATAAGATGAAATACAAACAACCACAAGTAAGGGCCTTCCAAATCCACTTTATTGTCAGCTTGCATCCTTATCAAAGCAACAATAAACTATTTGTATTATTTTAAGGATAAGTATGTTTTTTTTTGGTCAAGTTAAAATGGAATTGCTGTGTAAAATTGTTTATGCGTTCATTTTATTGAATAACCTTGGAATAATATTTATTAAACACAATTTATTTAACATTTGCTGCTAATATATTATTTTATTGCCCATGAATCAGTAAAACGAGTTGCTAGAAATTTCAACTTTATTCCTTATGCTTATTCATTTCAAATTGTGCTTATTGTCTTATAAAAGATCCACATCTTAAATATTATATGAATGAACAAAGAATGCATTGAATACTGAAATATGAAAAATATCATTTATTTATTTCATAAAGTGTTTTATACAGTTGGAAACTCTTTGCATAAAATTACGCTATTATACTGTTGGCAATAGAAAATATGTAATGATTTGAAATTTAAAATATAATTGAAAAATAACTGCTTGCTTCACAAACGGTGTTAAACTTTATATTAAAAAATGGACTGATGCATTGAAGTGTTGTCAAATTAACCAATACAAAAATATATATGAAATGTCTTACATAAACAGAACTATGTGTTACGATATGAGTTTAGAATACCAGTTTATTTTACAACCATTATTGATTCATTTTCATTGTGCTCAACGTGTGGTACAATTCCTATTTGAACCACTAGTGGTAGCTGTTGCATGCCAATGGTTTGATAGTGTTGCTCACATGGTCAAGTGAGAAGTGTGTGTGCACGCGCGTGCGTCTGTTTGTCTGTTTGTGTCTGTCTGTGCGTGTTTTAATAGCAGCAAAGAATTACAAAAGCAAGTACCTCTTACACAGCACACCGTCATTGTTGTGGCCTCCTGACCTTAGCACACAGTCAATGCAAACATTAAACACACAGATGCACGTCTGTCACAATACACGTGCACAATTTAATGGTGACTATGGATTTGCATGAATATGTACACTTGATTTTTATTTCAATACTCCAAGATGACAAAAACACTGTAGGAATTGTGAAGAGGTCCCATGGATTGAGTTTGGACAGTTTTACGGACAGCTTGGATGTGAAGTCTTATTTTTTTTCACACTTTTATGAAGGGAAGTGGCTCACTAAAACGGAAATTGAGAAGATGTCGGCTCACATAAGGTTCTGGAAGGAAACAAAAATAGCACAGTTAGCAATGCTAACATGTGATGAGTGGCTATGCAATGGTTTGGAGTGTATTTGTTCCATATTATGAATCATTGATGTACTTAAGAAGACATTTATGTCTGAGTTTTGATGGGGTTTGGACCGGATTAGGGCATATACATGGAAAATTTATATATTATGAATGATTTTTTTTTCCAGAACCAATTAACTTATTCACTGCCAGATATGTGCAAAAATGTGTCCACTCCAGTGTCAGGGTTTTTGTCATTGTCACTCAAATTCCAGGACATACAGATTAGTGTGGTTTTAGGACTACATCAACATTCAATGCAACGTAAGAAACCTCAGATTCTCTACTTTCATCAGAAAAAGAGTTATTTCCTAAATTATAATAGTCTGGAGTTATGTGAGCTTGAAATGAGGGCGGCTGGCCAAAATACAATGCAATACATACATATTGGTTTATATAGCTCTTATAGCTGGAACAAAGCGCTAACATGGAAAAAAGGAAATGATGCCCCCTTGTGGAAAGGAAAACATTGCCAGAGGTCTGGCCAGTGCTTTATCGGCATCCAAGCAAGAAAAAACAAAATCGAACTAATTCGGGAATGGCGCTCTGCGTCAGATTTGCAATTCCCGAATACATTTGTGAATTGCAGTGAATGAGTTAATTTCGGAATTAGAGGTACCGCTGTATTTGTACATAAAAACCATTTTTATCATATTTGTTCCTGTTTTTTTCCTGGAAATAAATGTGCATTATAATTTTGGTTGTTACATGTGTGTTTAAGCATAACAATAATGCAATAAGATGACCACACTTGGATTTGCCAACTGAGTAATAATAATAATAATAATAATAATACATAATAATACATTTTAAGCGCCTTTCAAATTGTGTGTATGTCTAGCTACTAGATGGTTCTCTCAATACCTGTCCAGAAACTGGGGATTGTGTAAAGACGCCGATCAGCGACCCATAGCCTGACATCTGGTTGGACGACCCATACTGGATTACATTCTCATCTGTAAATGACAAGCGGATCACATAATTGTATTTCAACATATATATATATACAGTATATAGGTCAAACACTAAATCCGAAGTGATGGTACAAGTCCCCTTTGCTGATATGTGGATTTACACGTCCATCACATTAAATGTCATCCAGCTGTTGTGTTATCTTTACATTCACCTACCCTGTGATGACCATTTTGTGGCTGCTCTCGGGTGGAGGGAGACATGGTTGTCACTTGTGAGGGTCACAACATCAGCAAGAGGCAGCAGGGAGTTCTCAGGAGGTGGAGGGGATGGAGGAGGGGGCAGCTCTGTGGCCATGCGGGAAATAAACACTCATATTAGGGGGGGGGGGGAATAGGACTAAAGGTTAGACCACTCGAGGCAGATGGCACAGATGCCTTTAAATATCATCTACGTTAGGCATACGATGTGTAATGTATCTGTTGTATATTTATTTTTCATAAATGCACTTCAGACGCTTTAATCTCATCTGGTTCATTCGATAATGTTTATTTTCATTATATTGTATGTAATTTCATTCTCAGAGTGGATTTTAAAACACATTAAGAGGATGAACATGTCAACACATTAACTTGGCAAAATAAAATAAACTGCAGCGTGTCGACCTCACAGTGCAGTTACCTTTTTAGGAAAGTGCAACATCTTTAGAAAGATGTGGAAAAGTGCGACAGTAATACAGTAAAGTCTCGTTATATCGATATCGGTTATATCGATAGTACTTCTTATTACGATACTATTTCTATGAACGCAACGAGAAAATTACATGCGCGCAGGGTCGGATATATCGATAGTCCCGGTTATATCGATATTTTTTCGGACTCCCGAGAATATCGAAATAACAAGACTTTACTGTAGTTTGAATATTGTGAATTACTATGCTGTTAAGATAAAACAAAAATAGTGAACATGACTGTTTAAAGTGAATTCAGAGATTGTTTTCAAACACTTCAGTTATGCAAAGTTTAAGAAAAAAAACTGCTGATTTTGTAAATTCAAAATTCATCCAAGTGTCTTAGTTACATCTAAAAACTAACGGATGATCCTGATTTTTCTCTGTGGAGACTGAGGAGAATTGAGGAAACTGTTAGCTAGCAAACTAGCTCGCAAGTGAGCTCACGAACTAGATGGCGAGCAAGGTAGTGATCTAGGTAGCGAACTAGGTAGCGAGCTAGCAAGCGAACTAGCTAGCGAACTAGCTAGCGAACTAGCTAGCGAACTAGCTGGCGGCTACTGCCTCGCGTTTTAGGTCACGGAATGCTCAGCGACATCTCAGTGACACGTATACCAGCCACTGGAGGCTTGAAGCAAATATATTTTGACTGTTTAAACATACCCTCAACCATATTTGAAACACATATTGAGGGACAGTCACTGCATATAAGTGCAGCAGATGTTTATGTTTAATTTTGTTCGTTTTGATTGTGCGATGATTGCCACCCTATCCTGATGTCATTTCAGTGACACGTAAGGTCTGTGTGGTTTCAATGTGTAGAGCAGATACGTCAAGGCAGAGAATAGTTTCAGTTCTCACCATTTTAACGCCTTGCTTTGAACAGGGTTGTTAACAACACTCTTTTCTGTAGTGTGTCACAATGAAAAGGCTATTTTATGTTTGGTGTATGGAGATTTTTTTTTTAAAGAAATCTACATTGACCTATTCAACATTGTCATAAGGCTCTTCCTCATTATTGTAGTGTTTCATGTTTTTACTTAATTTGATACATTGCCCTACATTTCAGTGTCATGGGGGTATGAAAGGACATATTTTGCTACAGGAATCCTGATACCTGCATGGCTAAGTGGCTCCCGCCTGAGTATTCCATCCTTTAGGGATTTCTTCTTGTTCTTGCATCTATGCGCCAGAGCCGCAGGGCTCAAATCACCGACTGTGGCATGAGATTGTCCTGACAAGGAAGTGTGGTTATCAGCCTTGAGGATCCAAAACAACTTGAAAAATAAATGGGATCTGATTTTTGGTTCACATAAGGCCTTGTTTCTACTGACCTTTGGAGAAGCCATTACCCCTCAAGGTTTCTGCCCAGCGACTGCTACCGAGTTGTACCTCAGCAGTTTTGGCGAACAGATCCGGGTTGGACTGGGAAAAGTAGGAGTGCTGAATAGCTAGCAGGTCTACGTGCTGCGTATGGGGTGTCTCGCTGGGGTTTGATGGGTCCCGCAGAGGGGAGGACGTAGCAGAGTGGAATGACTGGAGGGTGGCGGGAGGTTCGTCCATCAAGTAGGTTCTGGCGGGCAGAGGAGGACACCAGTCGTCTTCTTCCTCCCCGGAGCTACAAGATAGATCCGTGAGGATGAGACACTGCAGTACAAGTGGTTGTCTTAAAGGCAAGGGCATCTCACAATTCCTTTTCCTGCTTTATTGTTTATTCATTCAAGCAGAAACATTACAATAGATTAAATAGAAGTATGCTAAGAAACTGCTTTGCAAACGATTTCATGTACCATATTTTGCGGTGTATAAGGCACACCCAAAAGCATTGATTTTCTTCAAAAGATGACCCTTCGCCTTATGCGTCGGTGCGCCTTATATGTGAAGTAATATTGAGCCTCAACACGTCTTGCAACTAATCTCAGCAGCCACGACTCTATTTTCCCCTGTAGAAGAAGTCGTGCATCACCTAGTCTCTACTGTATCACCTTATAATGTGGTGTGCCTTATAAATGGATAATTTATGTTTGGAAAACGTTTTTTTTTCCTCATAATTTGAAGGTGCACCTTATACTATAGTGCCCGGAGAATACGGTACTTCACTGGTACAGAATGTTGATGGACAAACTAGGGCCCACATTGTATTCCGCGAGGATTAGCATATGGTAGGCTAGGTGGGTAAATGTATTTATTTATTTATCTAGTTATTTTGTTTGTTTGTTTATTTAATGGTGACGTTTTCCCCCTACCTTACTGGTCCATCAGTTACATAGTCCACCTTTTTAAAACCCATATTGAGGTACAATGTCTACACATTAAACCCTTCACATGCATGGCCCATCCTCTGAAAACAGTACATTTCCACCTCATCCATATATTCCGCTGCCTTAGTTCACATTGAAGTAAAACAAAGTAATGTATTATTTTTCAAGTAAAACACTCTATAATGTTGTATTGATAACCACAGGTGGGCAACAACTGTTTTATGGAAGGATATGACTCAATCAAAAAGCAGTTTTTCAGAAAAATCATTTCCATTAGAGTAATAAAAGTCCTCAATGGGTTCATGCAAGGGGGTGAATTCCCTTCTTTGTTTATTTTTATTCAGAAAACAAATGTCAAATAAAAAAAATCACATTGGCAAATGCAGATGTTGTAATATCAAATTAATAAAAAAGCGTAATATAAAAATATACAAATATAAAAAATACTACTAAAGGAAAATTGTGTTCCAAGAAATCCAAGTTATATCACATGAACCTGTGCTTTATAGCCATTGTTTTTTTAATAATGTTTTCACCATGTGAGGTAGAAGTAACTAACTAAATACAGTATCTATCACGCGGCAGTTTTCAAACAGCATTTCCTTAGATTTGCTTTTCATTTCAAAGTACCAGGAGGTCTTTGGTGACTAACATTGTCAGAGCCACCCTGCCATGCCACGTTGTTCTGTCTTGAATCCAACCTGTCAAAGGGGATTATTTGTGAAAAACACAAATAAGAAGCGACACAAAAACACTCTGGGAACCACACAGCGCCGCCTGCAGAGACACCCCCTTGCATGTTCATTTGCTCAATCCACACTCGCTCAAAAGTTTGCTTTGAATAAGATAGTCAAGCAACTGCTGCAATCTTAGCTCATTCACTGCCATTCCTGAAATTATCCGGGAATTGGAAGTATGACTTATCGAGCCCTTCCCGAATTTGTTCGGGTTTTGTTTTTTCTTGCTGGGGGTGCCGATAAAGTGCTGGCCAGACCTCTGGCAATGGTTTTTCACTTCCTCGACGGGGCAGCGTTTCCCTTTTTTCAATGTTAACGCTCTGTTTCAGCCTCAGCTGTAAAAGCGCTCTATCAATCAATATGTATGTATTGCATTATGTTTGACCGCTGCTCTCATTTCATGCTCTGATAACTCCAGACCCATATCATTTAAGAAATAACTAGTTTTTTTCTGATGAAAGAAGATAGTCTAAGGTTTTTTACGTTGCATTGAATGTTTATGTAGTCCGAAAACTCAATACGATGTGGGTCCTGGAATTTGAGTAACAATGACAAAAACCCTGGCACTGGAGTGGACACATTTTTTTGCACATTGTCTGGCAGTGAATGAGTTAAATCTCAGAATCAACTTAGTTGAATCAGCTCTTTTATTATTGCACGTCTGGCAATGAACGAGATAAACAAAACTCCACCCCACCCAACCCCGCATACACACAAATCATGCTATTGAGAAGCTACCTTTTTTTCTACTTCTTTCTTACCTTTCCTCTTCCTTTCATAACTTTGCTGCTGTGAAATGTAAATGTATCCACTGCGAGACTAATAGAGGTAACTTCAATCCAAAGGAGAGGAACAAAAATAACACAGACTAAACTACAGTGATGTAAGCAGAGTGTGGATTTAAAAAAAACTGTCAATAACATTTTTGGATGGGGGGGCAATAAGGTAAATTTAGATTATTCCCCCCCCCCCCCCCCTTAGCACACCTGATGATGATCTCACAGGGCAACCAGGTGAGGGATCACTTCACCGCACTCTGTATTGCTATCAAAGTCAAGGCCCGGGGGCAACATCTGGCCCACCACACCGTTTTGTTCGGCCCGCGAAAGCAAATCTAACTTGTGAAATGTCATGGTGCTTGTTAAAGTCCCAACCAAAATGTAACATTTTGCCATATCAACAGTCATTATTTTTTACTTCAAATTTCAAAACTAGTCATTCATCAATTTGTTGTGCGCTCTATATGTACTATAAGGAGTGGTTGAAATCTTCTAATGGCCCCAAAGAGGAAACCGGAGCTCCAATGTGGCCCGCGGCAAAAAATGACTTTGACACCCCTGCTGTACGGCATATAGATAGATTCCCAAACAACTATCATCACTTGAAAATGACTCTGGAGGTTCACCCAGATTCCCAGGTCATGTCATTAACAGCAATACTCATTTTATATTAGTTCTAATGCAAATCAGCCAATCTGTTCCTGCATGTCCTTGTCTTTTCAAGAAGGAAGCGGAAGGTTGATCGCCATCTTACCTGGGCTGGTCCCCGCCCTCCACCTCTGGGCAGTGTCCGTTCTTGTTGGCAGGAAGAGGAAGAGACAGCACGTCCACCCAGGTGAGCGGCGCTGGCGCGCACACTGACCCGCTTGATCTCTGCTTGACCAGTTTCTCTGTCAAAAGTATCATCACAACATGCTTGAATGACCACTTCAGTCCGCTTGCTCAATTTATTCGTGCATGAAGAACACACTTCTCTTTCTGACATTTTTTTTCTTTCCAGCTTCAAGGACATCAAGTGTCTTATTAAACGGAGGAAGGCGTGATTGTCCAGCTATAGTGAGGTCAGTGTGAATCATTGCTATTTTCTTTCGATTTTTATGACTTTCAATGTTGATTTAATTTTACCTTTTGACAAGAACCGTATTTTCTGGTATATAAAGTATACCAAAAAGCCTTGATTTTCTTGACAAGATGACCCTGCGCCTTATCCGTAGGTGTGCCTTATATGTGAAGTCATATTGAGCTACAGCAGGTCTCGCAACTACTGTCAGCAACCACCGATTCCATTTCCCCGCTGTACAAGAAATAATGTGTAACCCCAGTCACTACTGTAGCACCTTATAATGTGGTGTGCCATATATTTGGAAAACGTCTATATATTTATATATTATATTTGGAAAATATTTTTCATTCATTGAAGGTGCGCCTTATACTCCAGTGTGCCTTACATGTAATAATAATAATAATACATTTTATTTCTCAGTGCCTTTCAAAACTCTCAAGACCACTTATACATGGGCAAAATTTGAAAATATACCATTCACTGGGGGTGTGCCTTATAATCCGGTGCACCTTATACACCAGAGAATACTAAATAAAATAGGGAAAACCACCATGAATGATGTCACACAATCATATTATTATATATACTGTATTATAGTACGTTTAATTTATAAGCGCCTTTCAAAACTCTCATGGTCACTTTACAGTCACAGGATACGTTTTTCGGTGGGTGAGCAGCGGCCGCCATACTCGTCAGCGTTTACTCAACCCGACAGTAGCTCAAATAGATAGAAAGCTAGCCAGCTAGCTAATAGATAGCAAGCTATCTATTAGCTATCTATATCTAGATAGATAGCATATAGCAAATCGATAGCTAGTTAGATAGCTAGCCAGATAGCTAATAGCTGGCTAGATAGACAGCCAGACAGCCAACAGATAGCCAATAGCAAATAAATAGCAAATAACTAGCTATCTAGGTAGCCAGCTAGATATCCAACTATATAGCCAGCTATATAGACAACTAGATAGCCAACTAGATAACTAGCATATCATGCGCGATGTCAATGCTTCTTTTCCAACAGAAAATCTATCAGGAAATAGTAAACAAAAAAAAATACGTTCAGACTAGTCATTTGTACTTTATTTTTTCAGCTATTTGTGGATACACAAATTGAAAAAAAATGTTTAAAAAACAAACGAAAACCTGTTTGTATTCTTTGCCTGAGACTGCCCTTGTTGAATTGTTTCTTAATAATGTCCATTTTTTTGTTGTATTTCTACTATTTACTCCAGCGTCTAGTTTCAGCTGAGTGTGTTGTTCGAATGCCTTCGAAATAAAATTGAGATGAGTGTTTAGACAAGGAATGGAATTCACTGAAGCAAGGACATCTTATTGTTATGCCTCTAGGGCTTAAAGCTGTTGTTGGCAGAGCGGCTCGCTGGTTGCCAGGACAGCAGATGTTTCACCAATACATTCTGCAACCCTTTTAGCTCTTCATAAATCCAAAAAAAAAATAGCAATCCATTCACCGTTGCTCTTCTTGGTGTAGTGTAGCTTGGCGTATTCCGAGATGGAGTTTCCCGACTGGGCAGTCCACTGGTCCAAGTCCTGCTCCAGAGCCACCAGGCCATTGTTGGACAGTGCCGGGCTGCTGCTATACGGGTCGGGCCCCTGTTTGTAGGAGGCGCTGGAGTAGGTGTCGTCGTAGCTCAGCAGGTCCTCCTCGGGTGCCGCGTTGATGGTGCTATAGATGGGACTGTCGCCGGAAGTCATGTTGCGCTTCTCTGCGTGGTAGTTGGCCATACCAACAGCTGGACACAAATGTGGAACGTTATTCACCACCGACCACCCCCCCCCAAAGAAAAAAAAACATGTTCAAGTGTTCACTCCCACGTTTTCTTACCGTTGTAATATTTCTCAGAGTTTAGTTTGTCAGAACAGCAGTTGATGGAGTCTTTGCTATTATGCATCAGGTTGGGTGCAGGCCACGAGTCGGCCAGCCACGGGAAGTTGCCTATGTTTGATCCCAACATGGCCGGCCTGGAAGAAATACATTTGTGAATCAATATCAAAAAGCAAATCAGGAATCCTCATCACGGTTACGATCGTGGTTGTGTTTTGCATTGGTAGTGAATGTGCGAATGAGATGTGGTATCATTGTGAAGGCAAAATTAGTTGAAATACTACAAATGATCTATTTCAGTTGTTCAACCAAAAAAATAAAACTCATGTTACATAGATAGGTGAAAAAAAAATCTGAATAATCGGGTGCCTCTCTCTATCAAAATTAATTAATAATAATAATAATAATAATAATACATTTTATTTTAAGCGCCTTTCAAAGCACTCAAGGACACTTTACAGTCACACACAAGCATAGATACTATAATAAATAAAATACAATTTCAAATAGAATACAATAAATAAAATACAATTATAAATAGAAACAAGAGATGGAGCTACACGGGATTTGAAGGTGGGAAGAGAATCGATTTTACGGATGTTGGGAGGAAGTGAGTTCCAGAGTTTGGGGTAGAGCAGCTGAAAGCTCTGTCCCCCATCGTGCTGAGACGGGCGGGGGGAGTGGGACACACAGACTCACATTTATTGAAAAAGTGAACATTGGGTTTTTGTTCGGTGCAAACTGAAATGTTCAAAATAAAAATTAAATCATGAAATTGTTATTTTAGTTTTTTTAATCAAACTAACTGAAATAAACAATTTTCTCATCTATTGACATTCATTTGTATACAACAACATGAACATAAAAACAGTCATCAGAGCTTAATTTAAAAGAAATATCTTTACCCTCCATTGATGATTTCAGTTCCTTCACCGTGAGCAAAGCCAACTAAAGCAAGGGGAGGAAGCAGGATGCATTAGTCATATTTTAAAAACATTAAGTTTAAAAAAAAGAACAAGACAGAACATTAAAACAATTGCAGCAGCATTAAATCCGGTGACATTACCATACCAAAAACAATTGTGATGGAAACAATGATTTTTCTTGGTATTTGGATGTGGTGTTTACTGAAGCGTACAATAAAATCCAAACACAGAAAGTCTTTTTATCATCAAACAGATGAGCACAAGTACCAGAGGGCTTGTTCTAAATCTATCTAGCTATCCAGCTATCTCACTATCTAGCTATGTAGCTATCTCGCTAGCTATCTAGCTATCTAGCTATCTCGCTAGCTAACTAGTGAGATAGCTTGTTTGTTTGTTGATTTGTTAGTTAGTTGGTTTGTTTCTTTGTTGGTTTGTTGGTTTGTTAGTTCATTAGTTTGTTTGTTTGTTAGGCCAGCAACAACATGAAGCTTTGAGCATGTCCCAGATGGTCTAATCAAGAACGTTTCCACTAGCTGTTTTGAAGAATATGTGTTACTATGACATATTTTCTTTTGCGGAGGGGATCTTTTGAACAGAAGTGACACCTGAACTCACAGACATCCTTTTGACCTCAAAATAGAAAGTATCAAATTGTCGAGGTTCAACCCAAGTTCACTTTGTCTAGGTTTTAACTGTATTGTTCAAATGACAGTTTTTGTTGTTGTTTTTATTGTATTTTTTCACAGATGGGATTTGTTCCGTGACAGGGTAATTAGTAAAAAAAAAAAAAAACTGTGCGGCAACTGCAACTTTCAGATTCAGGTCTTTTAAAAATATGAAAAAAAATAAATAAAACTTACAAATGTTGCGAAATCTGAGTAAACACAGATTGCATATACTGAATGTAAGCCGGGAAGTTTGTGAAATGCGTAAAATATTTGCTCTCTTGTGGTACAAAAAACAAACAACAACATATCTAAACACAAGAGAGAAAAAAAATTCAATCAATAAATAAACCAGCGTAAAAAACAACAACAACAAAAAGCAAACATGCGCAAATTTGCGGGCCACACTTAGGGACTAAAGTGTTCCAAGATAGAATGCTTTGTTATATGGGAGAATAATGGTGAAAACCCGCAACTTCACACTGGAAAGCCATAGCCAGATATCATAAAAAAACACAAATAAGAAGAAAGAAAACACAAACTACCAAAAAAATTACAGGTATTCAAACAATTCAACTTAACACAAAACCAAAAAAAAAAACACAAAGAGCAAAACACAACAGCAAATTAAAAAAAGAAAACCTCAATTTAATATGAAGGGGATAAAAAGCACACAAAAGCAAAACCCATGGCCAAAGATAATCAAATGTTTTGATTGTTTTTTTTGTTATTTTCAGAATGTCTTTGCAACCTTTCAACAACCAAGCATACATTGTTCACTTTCTTCCATTCACGACACGACTGACTGGAATGATAATTTTGTCATCATTTCAGCAACAATGCTGATTCGCTTCTTCTGCTTGGCGTTGCAGAAAATCTTCTTTGACAAAGGAGTGCGTATTATTACTTTTCTTTGGTAGGAGAAATGTGTTTAGTCCATATCACATAAAAAACAGAAAATGGTGCCTATGCTATTTGCTGAAGCTCGCTGCCAAATGACAACAAAGGTGAAGTCTATTCCGTATAAGTAACGGACTAATTGTGTTGCATATGAGATACAGTGATACTTTGGCTTACGAACTTAATTGGTTCCCAGACAGAGTGTTTAAGGCAAAAAGTGTGTATCCCAAAAATAAATTTCCCACAGGACACCATTAAAATGAGAACAATCTGTTCCCAGGTCCCCATAACACAAATATTTCTACTTTCTAATTTTCTAAGCCTTAAAACTACACAAACTATACCTTAATTTATATATTATTATATATACAGTAAAGTCTCGTTATATCGATATTCAAGGGAGTCCGAAAAAATATCGATATAACCGGGACTATCGATATATCCGACCCTGTTTGCATGTAATTTTCTCCGTGCGTGCATAGAAATAGTATCGATATAACCGGGACTATCGATATATCCGATATCGATATAACGAGACTTTACTGTATATATATATGGTTGTGAATTTCTCCATTGTATGACCAAAGTTTTTTTTTCTTCTTACCGGCTGGTGTGTACGCAAAGGACGTGGTATAGTGGCCCAGCTGTTTCCTCCGGCGGCGATGACAGTAGAACCACCCGCTGAGGCCCATCAGAGCCAGCCAGGCGGCCATACCCAGTCCGGCGATGAAGGCCGGCTGACGGACCACCACGGTGATCTGCTCTGAGATGCTCACGTCGCCACTGGCGCCTTTTCTCACCGCCGTGGAGGTGTAGCCTACCGGTGGAGCTGAAGGATAACGCACATTAGAGTCACGGTCCTACAGTCTGGTTACCAGTCAAGCTCCAGGTTACTGAATTGGAATAAATCCTTTGACAGCTGCATTGAACTAAGCAGTCAGTGTGAACTACAACAATACAATACATATTGATTTATAAAGCGCTTTAACAACAGCTGAAGCTGGAAGAAAGCGCTTAACATGGACAGCTGCCATACACAGGAAATAAGCAGTCACAAAGATAGTAGAAAGCACCAGGGAGTAAAACTAAAATCAAGCCTGAATCATGCGGAGTCAAATACCAAAGAGTACCAAGTGAGCTTTGAGGTGTGTTTTAAAGGGCAGTGAGTTTTTGGTCAGACCTGAGGCGCTGGGAAGGTGTGTGGGGGTGAATGAGCTCAGACAGGTAAGGAGGAGTGGGGCAATTTAAAGATCGCAAAACAAATAATAAGATCTTGAAAAGAACTCTAAAATATATAAGAAGCTAGTGAAGGGATGCCAGAGCAGGAGTTATATGCTCCCTCTTTCGAGTACCAGTCAAGAGGCGGGCAGTAGCAGCAACATAGGGAGTCAGTGAAGGGATGCCAGAGCAGGAGTTATATGCTCCCTCTTTCGGGTACCAGTCAATAGTGAATGACAATTAAAAAAAGAGAAAATAAATGCACATAGCTGAAGAAAACTAATTATTATAATACAAAAACAACATGGATTGTCAATCAATGAATACAATGGTCATAAATACTATAAATAAGCAAATAAAACTATTGATAAGTCAGAAACGTAAAAATGAGAAACACCAATAATTCTGATCAAATTAAATTAACTCCAGTACAAGAGAGGTAATTAGTTGAGCCAACGGGTGTGACTCACTGAGGACAAGATGGACAGGTGAGCTGGGGGTGCCTACGCCCACGCTGGTGACGGCAGCCACGGTGACGGTGTAGCGCACGTCAGGCAGCAAGCCGTTGAGCAGGATGGACACCACGCCTCCGTCCACTGTTCGGTTGACGTGTTTGTGCTGGTCCAAGCTGCTGCTCACGCACCACACCTAGAAAAAAAAATGGTGGCTTGAGAATTGTAAATAGGAAAACAGTACTCTGAGTAATGAGCACACTGTTTGCTAGCAACCACTCATTTCACGACAATGAGGTTAAACACTTAGTGAAAGAAAAATAGATGGTTTGAACGGGGAGTAAAAGAAGCGATTTTTATAAAACAGCAAAACCTTTCAATAAATCACCATGCTGGTGTGAGGTTTAATTTGGATTGTGCTTAGAACACACGTCTGAGATCGTTACCACATAGGCTTAGTTATGCTGATGAGGTGATACCAGAGCTAATAATAAATATAATAATAATACATTTTATTTTTAAGCGCCTTTCAAAGCTCTCAAGGACACTTTACAGTCACAGACAAGCATAGAAAAAAAAACATAAAAAATAGATACAATAATAAATAAAATACAATTATAAATGGGGCAATCAGGCCATTCATCGACCATAATCAGTCAGTACAATAGAAGTAATCAGTGTAGCCTCAGGAAGTGGTGCTCTACTCCCCCCAACCTGAGAGCAGGGACCTATCATAGCAGAGGTCTGGCAGCGCCACCTCTGAACAGTATGGATATATATAGGGCCAGATCTACCAGCAAAATTTTAGTCCGCTGATGAAGCAGGAGTTGTCCATCGATGAAAAGGTTTCTTCATCCGTCATCTGTACTTCTTTGAAGGTGTTGGACGTTTTGCTTCCCATTCAAGAAGCTTCGTCAGCAAACTAGTCTTACTGGTAGTTTAGGCCCTATATATATCCCTACTGTCCAGACATGGCAGTGCCGGACTCTGCTATGATAGGTCCCTGCTCTCAGGTTGGGGGGGGAGCAGAGGACTACTCCCTGCCACTCCACTGACTATTGTTCTCACTAACGACTGGCCTGAATGCCCCACTTCCACCAGTATCACCTCATCAGTATTCCTAATCCTATTTTGCCCAAGTAGGCCTCACCCCACCATATCGGTTTAAAGAAGGATTTAGCTGTTTTATGAAAATCGCTTCTTTTACTCCCCTTTCAAACCATTTTTGTTCTTTCGCTAAGATTTTAACCTCATTGTCTTAAATGAAAAGCGAAACGTCCGACACCTTCAAAGAAGTACAGATGACGGCTGAAGACACCTTTTCATCGATGTTTGTCCAGACGCCATACAATCGGGGAAAAAAAAGAATTATATATGCTAAAAAGTTGTACCCGTATTAACATTTCGAGTCTACGTTTAAACCAGAGGGAGTGTTGGAACAAACATGGCGAGTAGTTTCAGGGGATTAAAAGTGATCCTTGCCTGAGGAAGATCACAATTGCGCTTCTTCTCATTACAAGTATCACTACATTACAGTATTACTTTCATCACTTTGCTGCTGTGAAATGTAAATTTCTCTACTGTGAGACTAATAAAGGCATATCCAATCCAATCACACACAGACATGCACACGGAATCGAAAACAATACAAGTCTGTTCTATGCTTCAATATATTTTTTCTTCTTTTCTTCTCAGAAACGAGGCCTCAAGTCTGAGTCATCAGCGTGGCGCTCTCACTGGGAGAGAGTAGATAATCAGAACGCTGCTTTTTTTATTTAATCAGCGTGCTGAGAGTAGATGACAGGCACAGCGGAGCTGAGAACACGATGACAACAGAGTGTACTGGCAGCAGATAAGAGAACGTGAGTAATCACTCATTTCAAAATGCAAATGTTTAGATACACAGCAAAGGTGGATTTAAAAAAAAAACAAATAAACATTAGCTTCCTTTTCATTCTGCCACGCCCAGATGCTCCCAATGACTTAAATGAATTAAAGTTGCGGTTAGGGAGAACTGCACTGCATTGCTGCGATGAATGCGAACAGGCAAGGGGTACAAATGTCAACACGCTGATCAAAGTAGGTTATATAACAAGTAGTGGGCAGCAAAAGAAACCGTGACAATAACAGGCTCTGATGCCATTCCAGTAAACGAACGTCCATGCTAAATGCTAATAAGTCATCCGACCATTGGATGACCGTTAACTGTGGACAGCAACGACAGCACGAATGCAATCACATATTATGACTGTGTGCTGTGCTTCAAAATGATTAGAAACAATTACAATTTAATGAGTTCCGGGAAATACAATAAAGTCTCGTTATATCGATATTCAAGGGAGTCCGAAAAAATATCGATATAACCGGGACTATCGATATATCCGACCCTGTTTGCATGTAATTTTCTCCGTGCGTGCATAGAAATAGTATCGATATAACCGGGACTATCGATATATCCGATATCGATATAACAAGACTTTACTGTATGCACAAGTCAAGGACATGAGCACCAATGCTAGCTACATTGCAGTATTTATTTCTTTAGCCATGAATGTAAACAATGTCTTATTTTACTTTGACACCTGTGATGTAAGGTGACAAGAAAAATCAACGCAATGCCCCCCCAAGTAAACTGAACGTAATCCCATTATGTCAAAAATAGTATAGAATACACTTTTATTAGCGATGTTACTAATTCACCAGATTGTTGCTTTCACAATGTAAACTGTAATCTCCTCACCTTATACTCTCGAACGACGCCTCTATAAGCGCTATGAGGCGGCGCCTCCCAGGACACGCTGATACTGGAGCTGTTGGTGAGCTGCACCACCGAGACGGATTGCGGTGCCGCGCTCAACGCTGCAGAGTGAGAACAAAAGAGTGTCACTGAAAGAGTAATTTCACATTAGAGTGATACCTCGGTTTCGCCTTGGCTGACGAACTTTTCGGTTTACAAACATTAAATTTATGAAAACTTTACCTTGGCATACAAACTATTTTTTCAGGATACACACGGAGCGCCACAATAAGTGATGTCGTTCGTTCAAGAAAATGGCAGACGACTGTTTTTGTCCTCTATTCCCCGCCCCAGTCTTCGGTTAAAGCCACGTGATTGGTCAAGAACGCAGCAGTGAGGGGGGGGGGGATGTGGTTTAAACATTAAAGAGACAGGCAGACGACATTGAGAGATTTTCAACTTCTGATAGTTCAAAGGCAGAGTGTAGACTGCAAGGTTAAAATATCCCATCAATCAGGCTTCACAAACAACCCGCACACGTCATCTGTACACTTGATGCAAATCAACCCAGCTAAACAGAACACAATTGATGAGGAACTAGATAAAATTATCGTAGAGAAAGCGGATCATTCCTCAAGATGGTGAAAGAAGAAGGTTACATTCCTATCAAGTGTTTAAAGGTGAGGAAACCGGCCACTTGATTCCATCAAGCTATCAACGACCATCACAAAGGTAACTAAAATGACTTTATTACACAGTACAGTTTATTTCTTTAATCACAATACCATAGCACATTTATTATACATAAAATAAGACATATTTTGTGTAGTTTTAAGGCTTTCGAAAATTAGAAAGTAGAAAATTATGTTATGGGGAACTGGGAACGGATTATTCTCATTTTAATGGTTTCCTATGGGAAATTTATTTTTGGGATACACACTTTTTGCCTTACACACTCTGTCTGGGAACCAATTAAGTTCATAAGCCAAGGTATCACTGTACCATCCTTGCCGCGAGACCTGCTCCAAATGTAAAGTGTCCTGACAAATTATCTATTTCAATTTGTTGCTGCATAAGTAAAGTCATTTACCTTCCTCCGGTGTGCGCAGCAACACCATCAGGCTGTCGTGTCCCTGCAGTTCATTGAAGTAAGGCCTTATCTTCACCTCGTATTCAGTGTTGCGCAGCAAATCCTCTAAAATGGCGCTGTGGTCCGACCTGGACTGCACATCCTGGACCAGCCAGGAGCTGCCGACGGTACGGTAAAACACGCGATAACCCTGAACGTTTTGGGAATGACGTGCCACCTGCAGTGTGGAACAAACAGAAATTCGGCGATGTGATGACAGAAGCGCTTTTGGGAAGATAAGCGCATCTTTTCCACTCCGCCTGTACAACTCACCGTCCAAGAAATCTTGGCACTTGTGGGAGACAGAACGACAGGCTTTGATAAGTAAACCGACACCTCACCAAGTTCCCGCTGCACCTGTCTGTGGTCCATGCCTGTTTCTGGAGGACTCCCATCTGGAACACATAATTCTGTAAGTACCCGACCGCAGCGAATTAGCAGAAAACGATGAACTCTAGTTGACATCCGACCCGGGTTAAAATAGTTTAAGGGAGTTATTGTTAGTGGAAAATGTGGGTACAAATATTTTTGGTGGAAATATGGCTCACAACAAGGGGGACGTGTTTTTATTTATCTAGTTATTCAGCTATGTATCAATTTCCCTGGCTATCTAGCTAACTATCAAGTTAGCTATCTAGCTATTTAGCTGTCTACCTAGCTCTCACTTTATTCGCTATCCATGAGCTATCCAGCTGGCTCATTAGCTATTGAGCTAGCTAGCTATTAGCTACTCCGGGTAGAGTGAAAGCTGGCGCCAATGGTTGCCGCTGCTCACCCGCACAAAAAAGTCCCGTGACTGTAAAGTGTCCTTGAGAGTTTTGAAAGGCGCTTAGAAATTAAATACGTCTGTGTAAGCTCTCAGTCGTACAGGAGTGGTCCATCGATGAGAAGGTTTCTTCAGCCGTCATCTGTACAAAAGTGTACTTTTGTACAGATGACGGCTGAAGAAACCTTCTCATCTTAGAAATTAAATGTATTATTATTATTATTATTATTATTATTATTATTACCTAGCTGGCTCGTTAGCTATCTAGCTAGCTATCCATTATCTATATAGTTGGCTAGCTCTATTAGCTAGTTATTTTGCATTAATTATCGCATTTCTCTCGGCACGTAGCTTTGTTGTTCCCGCTGGGGTATAAAAGAGGCTTCGTACTTCAGAACGTTGAAAGGTTAGCATCGGGATGTCTGCGATAAACGACCCCGAACATGAAAGTGTTGATAGTTTTGATCTAAAATATCATTGTCATTGTGTTCCAAGATGGCAGTGTGCTGACTAAACTAAAATTTCATTAGCTTAAAATATAACTAGCATGCTAAAAGGTTAACCAATAAATAACAAGACTTCAAAATCCCTTGACGGTAAACCACATATAGTCATAAGACACCCGAACGGTCTCTTATGCGCTAGCTAGCTCTTAGCTATCTACTAGCTATCTATTGGCTGGCAAAAAAAAACAAAAACGTATCCTGTGCCTGTAAAGTGACCTTGAGAGTTTTGGAAGGCGCTTATAAATGAAATGCATTATCATTGTTTTGCCATAATGGTGCTTTAGGGATTTGGATGTCACCTTGCGTCCTGACAGGCTCCGAAATGGGGCTGGGGTCACTCAGGCCGTAAGAGTTGAGGGCTCTGACGATAAAAAGGTACACGGTGTTGGGCAAAAGCCCCACGACGGTGTGCCGCTCATGCCTCACGTGGTCGGCTACCGTCTGCCAGGTGCTTCCCACCGATTGACTGCGGGTGACAATCAATCAAACTGTCAAACAAAATGCCTTCGCTGCACTATAAATAATGCCATACACATGAACAAATTCGCTGACGGCGGGCAAAACGAGATGTAATGTCACAATCCAAGGTTGAACCCGAAGGGTTACCTGCTGATACCGAGAATAAAATACACAACAATGAAAATGGGGTGACCTTTGTGTGCATTGTTATCACGCTATCTGGGGGATAACAAGGTGATCCTATTAGATAAGCGGAATGAAAGTTGCGGAAGCAATGACATTTGAAATCACACGCCATCAAATGCTATTACAGTCATAAACTATGGCTACCGGATTAACACATTTGAGCTCTTTTCACCACTGGTGGAGAGTCATGAAATCCTAATCCCTTCTGTTTACCCGATTATTGATTGATCGGATGCATTTTTACTTTTATCACTTATTACATGGTACTTGTATCTAACTGTCAGTCCAGATACCATTGTTATTTTTGCACACTGGCGGGCCATGGATTTCATTGCTAGGCCTTCAGTAGTGCTACGTCTGAATCAATCCAGACTGAAAAAAGTGTGGTGTGATTTACTACAGGTCCACTGGAGGGTACCACTAGCCGGGAAAAAAATTCAATTTTTTCTTGAAAAGTCCGTCTTTAAAATGGCTTTAACAGTATACAGTAAAGTCTCGTTATATCGATATTCAAGGGAGTCCAAAAAATATCGATATAACCGGGACTATCGATATATCCGACCCTGTTTGCATGTAATTTTCTCCGTGCGTGCATAGAAATAGTATCGATATAACCGGGACTATCGATATATCCGATATCGATATAACGAGACTTTACTGTATCTCCAACCTAATCAATTTCTTCTCCTTCAGTCAATGTGGGTTGAAAAAAAAACAGTATTTAATCGAGACAACAATATATTTGCTTAGGCAGCTCACTACAGATATGGTGTGCTAGCTCTGGTCAGTATGCTCTTATCACTAAATGTTAGTGATACTATGATTGACTAGGGACTATCCAATCATGTGGCTAGCCAATCATAATTTGCGAAAACTCTGACGTTGCGAGTGCCTTCAAGCAGGTATTAAATTGCCAACTCGAACTCTGATTGCAACTGTTTCATCGCCATTGATTTTTATGCTCCAGAGCTTGCAGAACTGATTGTGAAGGCATCCAGGTAGATTTCTGACCCCGGTAACAAGTGATTGCTGAAATGTGATTGGTTAAATGCTTAAATATGAAAAAAAAAAACACCTGGAAGCAGCGCAACAGGGGAAACGTAATGAAAGGAAGCTGAAAGACAGTTTGGAATTATTCAAAAATATTTCATGGACAAAATATAATTAAATAGTCTGTGATTCAGATATTTTTAGGGCAGCAGAGAAGGCCTTGCAGGCCCTGACAGCCTGCCACTGCTTTTGCACATAGTTGTTTGTACTTATATGAGTTTTTTTTAGAAAAACAGCCAAAATTAATCACTTGAACCCAAAAATATCAGGAAAAAAAATCTGAAATGGTGAATCTGAAATCATTTGCACCCCCTTTATCCTCTTTCCACTCTTGCTTTTGAATCTCTTTCCTAATTTGCAAGTGTCGCTTCATGTCACTAAAACGAAGAATAATGCCCCTTTGGCACCAATGAGTCATTGGTGAAATGTAAATGCTTTGAGATGAAAAGGCCAGGCTTCAATAGGGTGGAGAGAAAAAAATAAAAGATTAAAACAGACAGCAACACAGTGCCGCGTGCATTAAAAATAACAGCCAATCCTTTCTTTGAAGAGAAGAGAAGAAAAAAAACAGTAGAAAGTGCTGAAGGGGAGAATGTCTGTGCTGCACTTGATAATACCCACTGGCGAACCACCCCGAAAACTTTATTAACATTTAATTGTCTGTCTGGTATACCGCTGAAAAGAAAATTGTGTCACTAGCAAATGATTTTGACATTGATATAACATGATCAAAATCATGCTAAATTTTAACTGACATGACCAGAAATGTAACAATGGCGTTTTTCTTTTTTTTAAAGGACAACTGACACCTCCAGGCAAGTTGTGTCCATAATTTGTAAAATCACTTGAAATGACTTCTATTGAGCGTATTTTACAAAGATTCAACCGCATATAGCTATTATTAGCGCTGTTATTTAGGAAGTCTTGTTTTTGGTGTTTTTGGTGACGATTCCCGACGTGACATCACGTCAGGAACGCGCCTGACCGAGAAAGCAACACACAATGCATTTTGGGGACTTTGTTTGGTGTGAAAACATCATGTTGATCCGTGTTGGTGGCGAAATTAGAAGGAAAACACATAAATAACGCGATGGTGAATCGTTGTGTGTTGCACCAAGACTACTATTTGATACTAGTTGACACAAATTCCCAGCTGACAAATCAGCCCATTTCCAATGGAGCTTGGGCGCCATCTTGTGCATTTTCTGGGACGCTACATTGGAGTCCTGACGGCTCTAATTGATACGGGAGGACTCCTTTAATCCATTGCAAACATTTATGCTTTCCTCTTCAGAACTATTTGAATCATATTCGTAAGTGGATGAGTAACAAGAAAGCATCTTCTCCGAATCTGAAGCCATTGTTTTGATTATCGAGCAAGGCAAGACGTCCTGGCGTGACGTCACAAACAAGGGGGCGGGACCTTCTGAAACTGGCCACTTCCTGTTTCAATTTTTTTGCAGTTTCAACACACTTTCATTCGTTTTTATTGGTGTTTTTCATTTGACTAAAAATATCAGCCTGTGTGTTTTGGGTATTTTAGATGCTATAAAACTTTTTCTGATGTCAGTTAGGGAACAAAAAAATGGTGTCGCTTGTCCTTTAAGCTCCACATGAATTGCCGCAGGTGTAACTAATAAAGTGACCATTGAGTGCAGACCGATGCCGCTGATACCTGAAGGCCTCGAGGACGTAGGAGGTGACGGCGGCCCCGCCCTCGTGCGGGTTGGACTGCCAGGTAAGTGTCACGCTGTTCCTGGTCACGTCGGTCACTACGGGTTTTTGTGGTGGTCCCGGTAACTGGATGAATTCAGACATTCTTGACGTGGACGAGACGGCGTCTTCTGTTGAGGATTGGGACAGTGAGGGGTTTTGTAAAATGATGGGTTTGCGAACACAGAGACCAACGCTAACACAAATACCTCTGACGGTTAGCATCCCGCTCCAGCTGGACTCCCCCGTGGGGCTGGACGCCACACACGTGTACATGCCCGAGTCAGCTTCCTGTTGGGTCAAGGTTAGCATTTGAAGACCACAAGGGACATACATTGGAAAAAAGATAGCAATCTACAGAGACCACAAACACATGGAAGATATAAAAAAAAATGCTGACTGGATATCGCCAAAGGGGGGGCTTTGAAGACGGTTAAAGCTCAGAGATCTTTCACCACCTTAATCTGGCAGAGCAAATGCTGGAGCCTATCCCAGCCATCTTCGGGCAGTAGACGGAGGACACCCTGAACTGGTTGCCAGTCAATTGCAGGGCACACACAGACGAAAATCCACCCTCACTCCCACTTGCGGACAATTATGGGTGTTCGATCACCCAAAAAAAAAAACATTTCCCCTTGTAGAAGAAGCCATGAATCACCCGATCCTCCACTGTAGTGCCTTATAATGGAGTTTGCCTTATATTTGGAAAACATATATTTTATATGGATTAGATATGGATTTTTTTTCATTCATCGAAGGTGCGCCGTATTTTCCAGTGCGCCTTATATATGGAAAAAACACATACAGTAAAGTCTCGTTATATCGATATCGGATATATCGATAGTCCCGGTTATATCGATACTATTTCTATGCACGCACGGAGAAAATTACATGCAAACAGGGTCGGATATATCGATAGTCCCGGTTATATTGATATTTTTTTGGACTCCCTTGAATATCGATGTAACGAGACTTTACTGTATATGAAAACACCATTCAGTGGGTGTGCGTCTTATACTTCGGTGCGCCTTATACACAGTAAAATATGGTACTCTTTACTTTTTCCTAATTGAAAATTATAAATTTTTAATTTTCTATTTTTCTATTTTCTATTTGAAAAAAACATTTATATATTTGGAAATGTCATTCATTTCACACAATACACAGTAATATACAGTACTCTTAACTTTGTATTAATTAATTTTTAATTTTAGAATTTTCTACTTGGAAAACATTTATATATTTCTATATTAAATTTGGGAAACTACTTTTGGACTATAAGGTGCACGTTATAGTCCCGTGCGCCTTATATATGTAAAAAGTTTGGAAATACACCATTCATTCGGGGTGCACCTTATACTCTGGTGCACTTTATATGTGGGAAAACGTTTGAAAATATACCATTCAGTGGGGGTGCGCCCTACACATCGGAAAATATGCTACTCTTACCTTTTTTTCCCAATAGAAAATTATTCATGATTAATTTTCTTCAAAAAATGACCCTGCGCCTTATACACAGGTGCGCCTTCTATGTGAAGTAATATTGAGCCACAACAGATCTCGCAATGACTCCATTTCCCCCTGTAGAAGAATTAACCTCGGCCTCTACTGTAGCGCCTTATAATGTGCCTTATATTTGGAAAACATGTATATATGTTTATATTATATTTAGAGAACTATTTTCATTCATTTTAGGTGCACTTTATAGGCCTTATACATAGAAAAAGTTTAAAAATACAACATTCATTGGGGGTGCAATTTATACTCCGGTGCGCCTTATACACTGGAAAAATACAGTAATCCTCTGTCATTTGTATTATTATTTTGACGTATATTTAGTGCTGGAAGAGACCCATGCAAAGGACAGTTTCATGGGGCTATAAATATTTCTGCACATTTGGCGAATAAGTGTGGGTGTGTTTTCTATTTGTGTTTCAAACAGTCATCCTGTGTGTCACTAGGCAGCACTGTAGCAGTTGGTCGCGGGACTCGTGCCACACTGCACTGCAGCAACGATCCAGAGACCTAATGAGATCATGCTTCGGAGTGTTGACCTTGCCGCTATGCAAGCAGGTGAACATCTTCAGATGACTTCAGCTTCTCAATGAAATATTGATAGCATGCTGTCGGTGCACCGGCGGGGTAAATATTTTTAGTCCCTGACGCGTCATCTTCATTTCTACACACACTCTCTCTCTTTTTTTTTTTTTTAAAGTACTCCCTTGACAACTACACGATGCTCCACTAATGCATCTCTTTTGTTCCATTGAGCACATTCCCTCGGCAGATCAACCACTTCCTCTTCCTCTCAGTGGTGCACTGGAGCAAAATTTAATGTTAAGTTTATGAGAGCAGCCAAAAAAAAGGGAAGCCTTTTAATTAAAAGCAAGTTAGATGATTAATGGGCTATCTCCAGTCAATTAAGGATAAAGGATGCCGCCTCGCCACCCTCCAGGTGTGGGGTTACGGCACCCTTAGCGCCCAATCCTTCATCAAAGCGCAGCGCATTAGCATGTGCAAACAGGAGCCTTCATTAACATTACAATTATACACCGCTTGAGCACGTAATTGCAACGGAGAGAAATAAGTGCCACTGAGGAGACATCGCTCTTGAAAACTCGCTCTGAATATTATGAACCAAATTGGAAATTGGCATGAAAGGTGACGTGAATTTGAGGAGGAAAGCTAAAGGGAGGATGAAGGACAGACGGGATGGTTTACCTTTGCACTGCGAACTGTTAATAATGTGATATCATCATGAACTCATTCACTGCCAGGCATGTGCAAAATGTGTCCACTCCAGTGTCAGGGTTTTTGTCATTTTCACTCAAATTCCAGGACCCACAGACTATTGAGTTTTAGGACGACATTAACATTGAATGCAGTGTAAGAAACCTTAGACTATCTTCTTTTATTAGAAAAAAAGAGTTAATTCCTAAGTTATATGGGTCTGGAGTTATATGAGCTTGAAACTAGGGTGGATCTCCAAAATACAATGCAATGCATGCATATTGGTATATAGCGCTTTAAAAACAGCTGAAGCCGGAACAAAGCGCTAACATGTAAAAAAGGGAAATGCTTCCCCCTTGTGGAAAAGAAAAACACATTGCCAGTGGCCATGGCCAGCGCTTTATTGGCACCCAAGCATGAAAAAATAAAACCAGAACAAAACGGAAAAAAGATGGGGGCGGGAAATATATTCAACTAGAATCAAATCGTAGTCTTGGTGCAACACACAACGATTCACCATCGCGTTATTTATGTGTTTTCCTTCTAATTTCGCCATCAACGCGGATGAACACGACGTTTTCAGACCAAACAAAGTACCCAAAATCTATTGTGTGTCGTTTTCTCGGTCAGGTGCGTTCCCTCCGTGACGTCAGGAATCGTCGCCAACTCAAAAACAAGACTTTCTAAATATTCAGCGCGAGTCTTAAAACGTAAAATATAGCTATATGCGGTGGAATCTTTGTAAAATACGCTCAGTAGAAGTCATTTGAAGTGATTTTACAAATTATGGACACAACTTGTCCGGAGGTCTTGGTTGTCCTTTAAGTACACCCAACTGTCACTCACCTCTACATCTCTGATTTCCAACGTGCCATCCGGTACATGCGTCAAGCGAGCATCGTTTCCCTCAATCGCGTCTCCGTCTTTCTCCCAAGAAATCCTGACCGAGGGTCCTCCAATGACTCGGCAGTGCAGACGGGCTGTGGCGCCCTCGGACATTGTTTGATTGGCTGGGCCTTGGCGAATGATTGGGGGGATCTGGCCTGAAGGTCCTACCGTGGACGGATTGATCAGAATCACCTCTATTATCCGGTATGTGAAAGGCATTTTCTTACATCTATACATAAAATATTGATTTAAAATCTCGTCTGAGTAATTCAATGAAAAATAATGGCTAGCCTGTTAGCTAATGTGAGTTAATTTTGACGGAAAAAAGAAGCCTTCTGCTCCATTAGTGCGATCAATAATGAGGCCAATGCATTAATTAGACAAGGCCCTCAGTGATTGTCTGAATTGTATTCATGAACTGTTGTTAATTTAGGCTGGGTAACAATTTCATCCCCTATCTTCATTATATTTCTGCCTTTTTCAGACAACACAAGAGTTTGTTTTCTGGTATTGCCAAACAATCTGCCACCCGCAATAATTATCGCTCATTATAAACTTATAAGGTGAAAGGTCAATCATACCTCCTTCTATCTCCAACAGTGCCTTGCTCAAAACGCTTCCCGCCACGCTAATAGCCTGGCAGATGTAGAAGCCCGAATCCTCCGGATGGACGTCGGTGATGGTCAGCTCGCCTTTCATGGACACGGTGTAACGACCTGACTGGGATGGCGGCTGTCCGGGGAACAGCAACATCTAAAAACGACAACGGCAAAATCATGACTGTGATATACGGTAAGTGTGATCGGTCCTTGCTAATAAGAAAGGAAAAATAATTACATGAGATACTGAAATTGGCCTCTATTCTTCAATGGGAGGAATTAGCAAAGTGCTTGGTTTTGGACAGAAACAGAGTTGAAATGGTCTGAGCATCAAACGGTGGCTAAGACGTGAGATAACACCACATTATAAGGCGTTACAGTAGAGGCTGGGGTTACACACGACTTCTTCTACGGGGGAAATGGAGTTGTGGCTGCTGAAAGGAGTTGTGAGACATGTTATGGCTCAATATGACTGCACATATAAGGCGTGGGGTCATTATTTGAACAAAATGATGTATTTTGGGTGTGCCTTAAACACGGGAAAATAAGGTACTGTTGTTTTGGTTAGTAACCAAGTTAAACAAGGCTCAGAAGACAGTTGTGTTTAAAAGTCAGTGTGTTTATAGTCAGATTTTTTTTTTAATTTAAAGGACAATTGACGTCTCTGGACAAGTTGTGTCCATAACGCGTAAAATCACTTCAAATGACTTCTACTGTGCGTATTTTACAAAGATTCCACCGCATATAGCTATATTTTACGTTTTAAGACTCGCTGCGCTGAATATTGAGTTGGTGACGAGTCCGTACGTGACGTCACTAAAGGAACGCCCCTGACCGAAAAAAGACACATTGTAGCAGTCCTTCCATCACGTCAATGTATTTTGCTGAATTGTTTGGTCTGAAAACCTTGTGTTGCACCCAAAAGCTGCCAGAAGAGGGTGTCCAAGCTCCATATAAGGAATTTATCAGCCTGTGGAGACGGAGGTGGCCACAGGAGGTTGCCATTTTGTGCCTCTTTTCTGGTGATCCGTTTCTCCCCAATGTTGCCTCAAAATGGCATGGAATAAATTATTTAATCAATTGCGAACATGTATGCTTTCCTCTTCAGATCTATCTGAATCATATTCATAACTGGATGTGTAACAAGAAAGCATAGTCTCCGAATCTGAAGCCATTGTTTTGGATTCGAGAGCAATGCAAGACGTCTTGGCGTGACGTTACGAACTGGGGGCGGGACTTTCTGAAAATCCCCAATTCGCAGCTCAATTTTTTTGCAGATTTTGGACACTTTAAGTCATTTTTATTGGTGTTTTGCATTTGAATAAAAATATCATACTGCGTGTTTTGGGTATTTTAGATGCTATAAAACGTTTTTCTGTTGTCAGTTAAGAAACAAAAAAGTGATTTTGGTTGTCCTTTAAAGATAAGGTGCATGAGTTGGACGGCCATTATACCATTTTTAATCCTATGGATTTGATGAGCAGGAGAGCTCAAATGGGCTCAGCAGACAAAAGTATTCAGGAACCGATTGAGTCACCGTATTTTCTGGTGTATAAGGTAAACCAAAAAGCCTTGATTTTCTTCCAAAGATAACCCTGCGCCTTATACACGGGTGCACCTTATATGTGAAGTAATATTGAGCCACAACAGGTCTCGCCAGCAGCCACAGACCGACTCCACTTTTTAAAGTGGTGTACCTTATATTTGGAAAACATGTATATCTTAACATATATTTTTAAAACTATTTTCATTCATTTCAGGTGCACATTATAGTCTGGTGCGCCGTATATATGGAAAACGTTTGAAAATACACCATTTATTGGGGGTGCGCCTTGTACTCCGGTGCACCTTATACACCGGGAAATACTGTACTGTTACTCCACTTTTGGGAGAACTGAAAAATCTATTTGAGAAAAATAGTTATCATAAATACTGGTTAGCAAGAACTCTTTTGATGTTTTCCACATGATGGACAGTTCAATATCCCCCCCCCCCTGACCCCCGCCCATTTTCCAGAGTAGGAAATACTGTCGATGTGCACCCCCCATGCATGTTATTCCTGTAAGAGGCTTACGGTTGAGTGGAAGTACCAGGGTTAGAAGGCTGCACATAATCCCCACAAAGAGACCCTCCTTTGACCCAGTCCACCCCCCCCCAAAAAAAAAAAAATAAATAAAAACAACCAACTTCCCAGTTAGCTTGAGGCAGAGAAAAACAAACATTTGAAGCAGCTTCCTGTTGCAGATTATTTACAGCCGCCACGTCGAAAGAGGACACTGTTTGTCTTCGAGTCATGCCCGCAGAGGAACTTCACACACCTGCTGTACTTCCTCCCCGCCCTACCTTTCCATCCATCCGCTCTACACAAGCTTCCACCTTATGTTGCAATATCTTCCAAGAAAAAGTGTCTGGCGTCATCTTGTCATTCGAGCGACAATTGAAATTCCTCACCTGACTGCCCTCTTTCTGCCAAAAGATGGCAGGCGGGGGGTTACCCGTGGTACCGCACTGGAAGGTGACGCTCCTCCCCTGAGAGGCGATCTGGTCCCGCGGTTTGGTTGCGATCTGAGGTGACACTGCAGAGGAGAAGATGGGCTTGTTAAGCATATTCTTTTTCTCACCGTCATCATTTCCCGTAACGCACACGATTGCACGACTCATCAATGATGAATAGGCCATTAAACCTCATGGCTTTTAGTCCAGCCTGATGTTTGCAAGCAGGCACATTTTGAGCATCTAAAACAGGGGGTCGGCAACCTGCGGCTCCAGCGCCGTATGATGCGCTCTTTTATGTGTCGTAGTGCGACCTTTGAACTTTGAAAAAAAAGTGACACAATTGGTATTATGCTTATCTTCCGTTTTTTGTGTGTGTGTGTGTGTGCTCCTGAAAGCAAAGGAAGGGTCGCTGTCCGTCAAAAGGGAAAATAAGAATCCGTAACGAGAGAGCACAGGGGGGGTGGAAAAAGGGAGGGAGTGGAAATTACACAGCCGGCCAACTGGAATGATGATCGCGTTTGAAACAAGACAGAGCAAGAGATGGAAAATTAATGAGATGGATGAAACATGCAGCTACATCACAAAAGGATTGATAATATGGAGAAAAGAAGAAAAAAAACTAAACACACAGTGAATAAGAGAGAATGGCAATTTGCCCCGATTGGATTTTATTTGGATTGATAAAAACATTAGCGTATGAAAGCGTTAAAAAGTCGAGACACAAGATGGAGAAGCTCGGAATGTGACGTAGACTGGGAAAGGAGAAGAGGAAGAGGAGTTATGTTTTATTAATGCAGGGACTGCTCGCCAACAGTGAGTTCGAGTTCACTTGCAGCAAACATCTGTCAAATGACATAATCCCAACAGTTTAGCGTAATCCCGAGTGACGCATTGAACACAAGGCCCAAACAACCACCGGACAGGAAATGACCATATTTTTATTTTATTTTTTACTTTTTAATGTGTGAAGAAGCTGTGGCTGTGAACAGAGTATTAGTGCAACATCAAAAATATGACACACCATCATCCCCAGAAATCAAATGACATTTAAAGGACAAGCGACATTTCCGGACAAGTTGTGTCCATAATTTGTAAAATGTCTTCAAATGACTTCTACTGAGCGTATTTTACAAAGATTCCACCCCATATAGCTACATTTTAAGACTTGCACAAAATATTCCGGAAGTCTTGTTTTTGAGTTAGTGACGAGTCCTCACCCTACGTCACTGAAGGAACGCCCCTGACCGAAAAAAGGACACATTGTAGCAGTCCTTCCATCACGTCAATGCATTTTGCTGTACTTTGATCTGAAAACGTCGTGTAGGACCAAAAAGAGGCAGAAGAGGGCGACAAAGCTCCATGTAAGGAATTAATCAGCCTGTGGAAACTGGCTGATTAATTCCTTTCACAGCTTTGTCGCCATTTTCTGCCTTTTTTGGGTGCGACATTTCCCACCCCTGATGCCTCGAAATGACACGGAATAAATTCTTTGATCGATTGCAAACATGTATGCTTTCCTCTTCAGAACTTTTTGAATCATATTCATAACTGGATGAGTAACAAGAAAGCATATTCTCCGAATCTGAAGCCATTGTTTTGATTCTCCAGCAAGGCAAGACGTCTTGGGGTGACATCACGAACAAGGGGGTGGGACCTTCTGAAACTGGCCACTTCCGGGTTCATTTTTTTTGCAGATTTATGACACTAAGTCATTTTTATTGGTGGTTTGTATTTGACTAAAAATATCATACTGCATGTTTTGGGTATTTTAGATGCTTAAAACATTTTTCTGATGTCAGTTAAGAAACAAAAAAGTGATGTCGGTTGTCCTTTTTTGTTTCCTAACTGATATCAGAAAAACATTTTATAGCATGTAAAATACCCAAAACATGCAGGCTGATCTTTTTAGTCAAATGCAAAACACCAATAAAAATGACTTAAGTGTCAAAAATCTGTAAAAAAATTGAGCTGCGAATTGGGCATTTTCAGAAAATCCCGCCCCCATTCGTGACGTCACGCCAAGACGTCTTGCATTGCTAGTGAATCAAAACAATGGCTTCAGATTCGGAGAAGATGCTTTCTTGTTCCTCATCCCGTTATGAATATGATTCAAATAGTTCTGAAGAGGAAAGCATACATGTTTGCAATCGATTAAAGGAGTCCTCCCATATCAATTCGAGCCGTCAATGACACCAATGTAACGTCCCATACCATGTAATGATAATAAAAAAAACACAAAAAAAATCCTTACAGAATTTTCAAAGAATCACGTTATAATCGAAAAAAAAAACATTGATAATCTTGATAATCCGAGTGTATTGCACCATGCTTTCACGCCCGCTCGAGCATATGTTCTCTATGTGTGCATGTTCAACCAGCATACAAAATGCACAGCGTGTTGCTCAACTTCCTTTGCTTACCGTGCACCTGCAACATGGCCGAAGCCTCCGTCTTGCCCACGCTGTTTTCTGACGTGCAGGTGTACGTTCCTTCGTCGTCCTCTTTCACGTGGACTAAACGCAGGCTGTTACCATTGCGGATCTCAAACCTAAGAAACGGAGAAAAGAAGCTATGCTTTCATTTGGAGAAAGATTTGGACTGATTTAAAGGACAAGCGACGTCTCCGGACAAGTTGTGTCCATAATTTGTAAAATCACTTCAAATGACTTCTAGTCAGCGTATTTTACAAAGATTCCACCGCATATAGCTATATTTTACGTTTTAAGACTCCAGCTGAATATTCAGGAAGTCTTGTTTTTGAGTTGGTGACGATGCCCTCCCTACGTGACGTCACGTCTGGAATGCCCCTGACCAAGAAAGCGACACACAATGCATTTTGGGTACTTTGTTTGGTCTGAAAACTTGGTGTTTATCTGTGTGGATGGCGAAATTAGAAGGAAAACACATAAATAATGCGATGGCGAATCATTGTGTGTTGCACCAAGACTACTATTTGATACTAGCTGACACAAATTCCCAGCAGACAAATCAGCCTATTTCCAACAGAGCTTGGGCGCCATCTTGTACATTTTATGGGACGCTACATTGGAGTCCTAACAGCTCGAATTGATACGGGAGGACTCCTTTTTTATGCTTTCCTCTTCAGAACTATTTGAATCATACTCATAACTGGATGAGTAACAAGAAAGCATCTTCTCCGAATCTGAAGCCATTGTTTTGATTCTCGAGCAAGGCAAGACGTCTTGGCGTGACGTCCCGAACAACGGGGCGGGACCTTCTGAAACTGAATCTTTCTGAGGTCATTTTGAAGTAGTTTTGGGACACTTAAAGTCATTTTTATTGGTGTTTTGCATTTGACTAAAAATATCAGCCTGCGTGTTTTGGATATTTTAGATGCTATAAAACGTTTTTCTGATGTCAGTTAGGAAACAAAAAAATGGTGTCGGTTGTTTCTGGAGAATCAACACAATGGCTTCAGATTAGGAGAAGATGCTTTCTTGTTACACATCCAGTTATGAATATGATTCAAATAGTTCTGAAGAGGAAAGCATACATGTTTGCAATCGATTAAAGAATTTATTCCGTGCCATTATGAGGCAACATTGAGGGGAAACGTCTCACCGAAAAAGAGGCACAAAATTGCGACCTCCTGTGGCCACCTCCGTTTCCACAGGCTGAGAAATTCCTTTTATGGAGCTTGGACGCCCTCTTCTGGCAACACGAGGTCCCCAGACCAAACAAATACAGCAAAATACATTGACGTGATGGAAGGACCGCTACAATGCGTCTTTTTTTCGGTGAGGGGTGTTCCTTTAGTGACGTCACATACGGACTTGTCACCAACTAAAAACAAGACTTCCTGAATATTCAGCGCGAGTCTTAAACCGTAAAATATAGCTATATGCAGTGGAATCTTTGTAAAATACGCTCAGTGGAAGTCATTTGAAGCCATTTTACAAATTATGGACACAGCTTGTCCGGAGACGTCGGTTGTCCTTGAAAGGGGAAGTCAGTTTGTTGGATATGAAATAAGCAGCACAATCACCATTGGACATTGATTCGCCGTGGCGACCCCTGAGGGGAAAAGCCGAAAGGAAAAGAAGAATCACCAATTTTCACCCCATTCAAGGCTCCTCCATTTTGACACCTTAGGCCAACTGAAAATGAGATCACAGCTGCTCAAATCTCACCTGTTTTCTAAAACTGAGTCATCATGGTTGTTACATTGAGCTGAGAGCAACTGCAATGTCATTTTTAGTCTTCGGGAAGTGGCAAAAAAGGCGACCCTGGACGAAAATTGTCGGATGATTTTACCGCTTTGCTCCTATATATACGCAATATTTATCACAACGCTGTGCTTAGACTATTAAATCTGCATGAAACGTATTATTGCCGAGGGCATTTTTAAGTTGACTTCCCCGTGAAAAAGCCAAGCTGGTATTACGGGCGTAATAAGCTGAAACGGATTCCTGTGTTGCAAAGAATGGAAAAGTCATTTCAATGAGACATTAAACTAATCCTCAGCAATGAATTTCAGATATGAACAAAACTTGAAAGCGAGAAAATGCAGAATTATTTAATAGCCTGAGCTAAGTATGCTACATACTGAATTGGAAGAAGAAGGGGGGGGGGAGAAAATCGGTCACTGGAAAATTCTGCCTGCTAATGAATCCTTTTATAGGTCCCTTCTTTATTAAGTTATGTCAACCCACTGAGCCACACACTCATATTCACACATCTTCTCGGTCACATGTGGATCATTCCTTGCTATAAATTCATAAATAGTGCCTGACCTGAGCCTAACCTCTCAAAATAAGACAATTGATTGATCAATCGGTAAATGTTAACTCATTCACTGCCAGACGTGCAAAAAATGTGTCCACTCCAGTGCCAGGGTTTTTGTCATTGTCACTCGAATTCCAGGGCCCACAGAGTATTGAGTTTTAGGAGTACATTAACATTCAACGCAGCGTAAGAAACCTTAGACTCTGTTCTTTCATCAGAAAAAATAGTTAATTCCTAAATCATATGGGTCTGGAGTTATATGATATTGAAATGGGGGCAGCTGTACAAACTAACATAATACATATATTGATTTATATAGCGCTTTAACAACAGCTGAAGCTGGAACAAAGCGCTAACATGGAAAAAAGGGAAATTCTGCCCCCTTGTGGAAAGGGAGAAAAAAATGGCAGAGGTCTGTCCAGCGCATTATCAGCACCCTAGCAGAAAAAAAAACGTCATATATTTGGGAATGGCAGTGAATGAGTTCATTGAAATGACGATTAATTCATTGCTTGTGTTGGTTAAGCATCTATGCAAGACTGAGATTTTTTTTAAAAAAATCATAATTTGATAATTTTTAAAAAAAATCATTCATCCCTACCTCTCTCGGGGGAGTTCCCCATCCTCTCGCCGCCACCGGACAGTCGGAGGAGGATCGCCGTGGACCTCACACAGGAAGTCGACGGTATCATCCTCCATGACCACCTGGTTGACCGGTCGCCGCACCAGCACGGGCCGCTCGTAGACCACCAACTCGGCGGGGTCGCTATCACGCTCGCCCACCATGTTGGTACCCACACACACGTACATGCCCGCGTCGCCCTTCCTGGTGTGCGAGATCATCAGCTTGCCCCCGCGCACCTAAAAATAAACGCATCACTGTTCATTCGCCAAGGCAGCATTTTTTTTCATATTCAAGCAGAAAGTCAATTTCATGAAGTAATAATAATGAAAATACAAATAATTGAAGGACAAAATTGTACTTGAAAAAAAGGTCAGACCCAAAAGAAAATGTCAATATTTCAAGAGCAAAGCCATCATTTTTAGGTTGTAATGATTCAATATGTGCTATAATAATAATACATTTCATTTATAAGCACCTTTCAAAACTCTCAAGGTCACTTTACAATCACAGGATACGTTTTTGTGGGTGAGCAGTGGCAGCCACACGCGCCAGCGTTCACTCAACCCGGAATAACTCAAATAGATAGAAAGATAGCTAGCTAGCTAATAGATAGCTAATAGCTAGCTAGCGAGCTATATAGCTAATAGCTAGCTAGCTAGATAGCTAACGAGCCAGCTTGATAGCTAATAGATAGCTAGCTCAATAGCCAACGTTGCACTTGTCAATTTAAGATTTCATATAAAAGTATCACACTAAATTGAGGATAAAATTACAATAGTTTGATAAAAAAGTGGACATATTGGAACATTATCGAAATATCACATGAGGAAAGACTGTTTTAAAAGTTTGGAATAATTTTATTGTTTATATTATATATATTATGTTTATTATGTTCTTATAATTTTACTGTTTTATATAGGAGCGTCAGTGCAGATCGGTGGAACTGTCCACGGTTTGGAAATGATGCGGATTCACGTGGGACAGATCATGTGAGACCATCTCTTTTGGTCAATGGATGCTACAGTTTCATGTTTGCGTTCAACATTTAGCCTGTAGCAGACGTGCACATTCCACCATGAGGTCCTTGATCCACTGGTGAAAAGGACACTTTGATCCTCTCCTGTTTCATCTAGACCTGCTTCATGCAACAAGGTGCGTAAGATTGAATGACTGTGTCATTTGTGTTGTGTCACATTATTTATGTTGTTGTTTTTTTGTTTGTTTTTGACTTCAAGATGGCGCCGCAAGAGTGCCTTTACAGCAGCTCCTGTATTTTGTTTTTGCTGCTATGAAATGTAAATGTCTCCACTGTGAGACAAATATAGGCTCATCTAATCAAATCTAATTTCCTTTATGTCATAGTTGTCCATGTTAAGCACTTTGTTACAGCTTCAGCTGTTATTAAAGCGCTATATAAATCAATATGTATTGTATTGTTGTATTGCTTTTCCCATTTTCCCATCCGCTTAAGGCACAGGTGTCAAAGTCAAGGCCCGGGGGCCAAATCCGGCCCGCCACATTTTTTTTTTCGGCCCGCGAAAGCAAATCAAACTTGTTAAATTCCATGATGATTGCTAAAATCTGAGCCAAAATTTCATATTTTTGGATGTAAACCACAATAAGTCATTTTTCTTGACTTCAGATTTGAAAACTAGTTATGAATTATTTTATTTAGCGCTCTGTATGTAATATGTGGAGGTGATTAAACATTCTAATGGCTTCCCCAAATTCATAACGGCCCTCGGGAGGAAAGCATATCTACAATGTGGCCCGCGGCAAAAAACGACTCTGACACCCCTGGCTTAAGGTCATGGAGGGTGCTGGAGCCTTTCACAGTTGTCTTTCCAGCCAATCGTAGGTTACCCAGGAGACCTATCCGCACTCACTCTCCCACCTCGGCACAATTTGAAGTGTTCAATCAGCCTGCCATTTATGTTTTGTGGACTGTGGAAGGACAACGGAGGTCCAGAGGAAAAACCCACGCAGGCCTGTTGAGAACATTCAAACGCCACTTAGGAAGACCATAGAACCCAGAGCCTCTTCACTGGAATTGACTTCCCCTTACTGGTAGGGCTTCAATATTTGGCTATCACTCACCGAGATGCGTTCATCTTTGGTGTTGACCCTAACGTTGTTGCGCTTCCAGGACACCAAAGGTTCCGGGTGACCGCGCGGGGGCACGCACTCCAAAACGGCCGGTTCACCGGCGGCCACCACCACGTCACTCGGAGCTTGACGGAAATCATCTCGGAGGACTGCGGAGGAAGAAACATGAAAGTGAGTTAATTTGACGTTGGCTATCAGGTTGGATGGGAAGCAGGTTGCCAGATTGCTTGGGAAACATTTGCTTGCATTGTCTCGTCTTGATTTTCGTGACTTTTCTTTTCGTGTTTTCCCTCTGTTGTCCACCCTGGCTGAGCTCATGAATAATGCAAATCTGCCCGTTCAACTTCGAGTAAACAAATAACATTGCGGATTCATAATTCATAGGTAGGGGATGAGGGAGAGGAGGAGGGGCGATGTGTATTTACAAAAGCATCGCGTTATCATTCCGAATGAATCAGTAATATACTGCAGCTTTGGATGTGACTAAATCTAGAGTTTGCATCTGTGTATACGGAAGAAGTTTGACTTTGGAAAGTCTGAATATAGCTTTTAATTTCTTGCTATGATTGACAGACCAAAGCTCAAGTGTCAAACCGAGTCGTCTCCTTCATGGCAGAATCCATCATTGTAATCTCACTCAACAGATCAACTTGAAACATTTTGATCAGGCGGTTGAAAGTACGCCTAAAGTACCCATTTTTGAAAAATACTTCAGTCTGCTTCAATGTGAAGGTAGATCATGCTGATAGTGGTTTCAGGTTGGATTTGTATCCCCATTCTTATAAAATATTTATTAATAATATTTATCAGACGTTAAAAATTTTTTGGGGTTTTTGTTTTTTTTAACTCATTCACTGCCATTTATTCGGCGTCTTCGGTTAATACCACATGATTGGTCAAGAACCCAACAGTGGGGGGGGGGTTAAACATTAAAGAGACAGGCAGACAGAGTGAGAGAAAACACACACACACACACACACACACACACACACACACACACACACACGAAAGGGAGATGACAGAGTTTTAAACCAAAAAACAAAAGTGAAAAATAAAAGAAAAAAGCTTAAAAATGGACAGAAAACAGTTAAATTTAGACTCGTTTCAACTTTGATAATTCGAAAGCAAAGTGTAGACTGGAAGGTTAAAATATCCCAGCAATCAGGCTCCACAAATAACCCGCACCAGTCATCAAGTGTACAACTTGATGCAAAAAGCTACCAACCCTGCAACCCAGCTAAACAGATCACAATTGATGAAGAACTAGATACAATTATCACAGAGAAAGCATCGACAATGGATCATTCCTCAAGATGGTGAAGGAAGAAGGTTACGTTCCTCATCAAGTGTTTAATGCTGAGGAAACCGGACACTCCATTCCATCAAGCCATTAACAACCATCACAAAGGTCTAAAATGACTTTATTGTACAGTACAGTTTATTTCTTTAATCATAATACTATAGCACATTTATTATACATAAAATAAGGTATATTTTGTGTAGTTTTAAGGCTTAGACAATTAAAAAAAATATGTTTTATGTGGACCTGGGAACGGATCATTCTCATTTTAATGGTTTCTTATGGGTAATTCATTTTTGGGATGCACACTTTTCGCCTTACACACTGTCTGGGAACCAATTAAGTTCGTAAGCCAAGGTCCCACTGTACAATATAACATGTTAAACTACATAAATAAACACGTTTGAAAAAAATATGATGTACGATTATTTTGTATTTTGTAAGGGAAAATATGACAGTTTGCAAGGGCATGGAGCCGTGGAGGTTGACAGGTATGTAGTTACAGTAAAGTCTCGTTATATCGATATCGGATATATCGATAGTCCCGGTTATATCGATACTATTTCTATGCACGCACGGATAAAATGACATGCAAACAGGGTCGGATATATCGATAGTCCTGGTTATATCGATATTTTTTCGGACTCCCTTGAATATCGATATAACGAGACTTTACTGTATATGCACAATGGCATCATGAAATTATTCTCTTACAGATGATTAAATCCTAATAGATGTTCTTATCCACCTTTTCCTCATCATTTTAATAATCAGATGATACTGGAATTTGAATCCTAAGAAGAGGAAGTGAAAGTGAGCTCTCCCTCCGAGCTCAACGGAAATGATGACAATTGCCGTGCAGCATGAAGATTCAAAACCCGCCGGGCTCTTGCAAAGCTCATTTGAAATTAAATGATGGCGGAGTTATAAAAAAGGGATTTGAAACGGCTTTGAATATTACAACAACTTCTGCAAGACTTCTGATGAAAATTATTTTCGATGGAGGAAAAAAGTGACCTTTTGACAGATATGAGGCCTCATTAGAGATGACGGTAAGTGCGTATACACATTTATATTCATTCGCCTCATGTAGATGAGTTTGACCAAGCAGCAACACCGCTGCAATCAACATCTCAGTTGAAAGCCGATTGGAATTCTGTTCTTATGTTGATTACAGCAGTCGTTTATTTAATGTATGGCATCTATTTTAATAATAATAATAATAATACATTTCATTTCTAAGTGCCTTTCAAAGCTCTCAAGGTTTTGAAATGTCAAGTTTAAATTGGTCACTTTGCTTTTTCGCCTTTCTCAGTGTAACGTGCGAGCACTCACAGCCAATCCAAGGCACTCGCTGTGGAGACAAGTAAATAATATGTCTCCACAATTGAGCACGACATCATTTTCAGTCTTTGCACATTTCCAGAAATGATGTTTCAACATATACAGCGAAATGCATTTCCAAACTAATCTCCTCATCCACGTTTTAAGCCACAAAGAGTGTACATAATTTCTTCCATTGCGCTTTGAATAAAAATGCATCATATTCAAGCAGAGCCGTTTTGAAAAGTAATCAATAATTACATCACAACTGCCAATTGCAAGGCATACATCGCCGAACAACCATTTGTGCTCATACTCAGACAAGTTTGAGTGTTCCATTCACTTGTCTTGCATGGTTTTGGAATAATAATAATGATATTATTAATAATAATAATAATAATAATAATAATAATAATAATAATAATAATCATAATAACAATGATAATAATAATAATAATAATAATAATAATACATTTCATTTTTAAGCGCATTTCAAAACTCTCAAGGTCACTTTACAGTCACGGGATATTTTTTTCTGTGGGTGAGCAGCGGCAGCCACATGCGCCAGCGTTCACTCAACTCGGAAGTAACTCAAATCACAATAACAATACTAATCATAATACGAATCACATAATAAATCATAATGCTAATATTACTACGACTACTACTACCACTACTTATAATAATAATAATTATTATTATTATCATCATCATAATTTCTCCACTGTAAATTTCTCCACTGTGAGACTAATAAAGGCAAATCCAATCCAATCCAATAATAATCATAATAATATAATCATAATACTACTATGACGACTACTACATCTACAACTAATAATTAAATAAATTGCATATACTCGATAAATAGCTTGGCAGAGGGCTGCAGAGGTTGGGTGTCAGTCGATGAAGTGCAACCGTATAGGGCAATAACTAATAATTAAAAAAAAAAAACAATAATAATGTCACCCCCCCCCAAAAAAAAAATGTGGCTTGAGGACCCCCTCATTAAACAGTAATCGGGGACTGGACTTTGTTAATGAATTTACATAGACACTGAATGAAAAAAAAGCCCAAAAGTATATTTGATTCTATGATGTGTACTACGTCACTAAATTGCATCGAAAAATGTTCGTTGTTGCAGTCACCAACACTTCATTCCTAACATATGAAAGCAGAAAAGGGCCCCATCTTGGCTCCTATAATGGGCACTGTTGTGAAAATGCCATGATCCCATTCCAAATAAGCTCACATGACATTTGCTCTACTTGCAAATGGTCTTTGATGCAGCTATCAATCCAAAACCTTGGATCCAAACCTTTCAAGCAGGCACTAAATAAGAGGGCGTTCACTAAACTCTGCCTGAGGGCTTCCATGGACAGATGGTACTTGAGAGAGGCGAAAGTTCCACGGGGGTGACAAATTAAACATTTTCCTCGTCTGCATTCTTAAAGGACAACCGACATCACTTTTTTTGTTTTTTAACTGACATCAGAAAAACATTTTATAGCATCTAAAATACCCAAAACACGCAGTCTGATATTTTTAGTCAAATGCAAAACACCAATAAAAATGACTTAACGTGTCCAAAATCTGCAAAAAATTGAGCTGCGAATTGGGCATTTTCAGAAAGTCCCGCCCCCAGTTTGTGACGTCACGCCAAGACGTCTTGCATTGCTGGTGAATCAAAACAATGGCTTCAGATTCGGAGAAGATGCTTTCTTGTTACACATCCAGTTATGAATATGATTCAAATAGTTCTGAAGAGGAAAGCATACATGTTTGCAATCGATTAAAGAATTTATTTCGTGCCATTTTGAGGCAACATTGGGGGGAAATGTCACACCCAAAAAAAGAGGCACAAAATGGCGACCTCCTGTGGCCACCTCTGTTTCCACAGGCTGATAAATTCCTTATATGGAGCTTGGACGCCCTCTTCTGGCGGCTTTTGGGTGCAACATGGTTTTCAGACCAAACAAGTACAGCAAAATACATTGACGGAAGGATGGAAGGACCGCTACAATGTGTCTTTTTATCTGTCAGGGGCGTTCCTTTAGTGACGTCACGTACGGACTTGTCACCAACTCAAAAACAAGACTTCCTGAATATTCAGCGCAAGTCTTCAAGCGTAAAATATAGCTACATGCAGTGGAATCTTTGTAAAATACGCTCAGTAGAAGTCATTTGAAGCCATTTGACAAATTATGGACACAACTTGTGCGGAGATGTCGGTTGTCCTTTAAAGTGCAGCTAATGAGATCCTTTCGGGTGGCACTTGAAACTTTCATTGTGACAGAACTGGATGCCCGGTCCTCCCTCCCGTCCCAAAGCCTAACTTCTCCATCCAACAAATGATCCTCCTCAAATGCTCGCTGCGTCCGGGCTCGCTTGGGGGGGGGAGTGGGTGGCAGCTGAGACTTTGACCCTGTCTCTTTGCAGCAAGACTAATCGTCCCACAAAAAGTACCCGAGGCGCTTCCTGTGCACTTAAATAAAAGACAAAATGGGCCTAAGCGAATGTTGCATCATCATTCTTCACAGGGAGCCGCCTCACACAGTAAAGATGTTGATACCCCAACTGCGTTTTGCAGAAAGGCCTTCAATTTGAATTTGATGAGAAATCAGGGGGAGGTAGACTATCCCCCCCAAAAAAAAAAAAAAAAAAAAAAACGCCCATGCCTAATTTCAATGGATGGCTTCTTTTTATGGTCATCAATTGTGCGCATGAAAAAAAAAACAGCTGCGGGGCCGTTTAGTCAACAGGCGATAAGCTATTTACATAAATGACACACTGAAGGAGACATGATGCTCCTCTGTCACATTGCGAAGGGGAAAATGTGCAGCCATGGGGAAGCGCTTTCCCATCAAGTCTCCTCAAGGACATGTGAGCATAAATCAGCTATACAGTGATAGCTTAGTTTATCAATTTAATTGGTTCCCAGACAGAGTGTGTAAGGCGAAAAGTGTGTATCCCAAAAATTGATTTCCCATAGGAAACCATTAAATTGAGAATAATCCGTTCCCAGGTCCCCATAAAAGAATGTTCTACTTTCTAATTTTCTAAGCCTTCAAACTACACAAAGTATACCATGGCAATTTGCATACTCGGCACGGCAGCCAATCAGAAGCCTGTTTCATGCTTCGGACTATACCGTAACTATAAAGTGTACTTGAGAGTTTTGAAAGAGGAGTCCACGTGGCTTGTAGCGGTTTGCTTGTAGTTTTTGCTTGATTGAATCAAACAAACGTTTGATTTGATAAAAATCGTTTTTTTTTTTTCATGAAGAAGTTGTCGGCCACCGAGACATTTTGAAATTTGTATGCCCAACGTAAAAGTTGTATGTCCTGGGCCTCCGGGCAGACGTTATTTCAAACACTGCTACATTGTACTTCGCGGATTTCACTTAACGAGGGTTCACTGTATGTATATCATGCCACTTTTTTTAAAGGACAACTGACACAATTTTTTGGTTTCCTGACATCACAAAAAAGTTTTATAGCATCTAAAATACCCAAAACACGCAGGCTGATATTTTTCGTGAAATGCAAAACACCAATAAAAATGACTTGGTGTCCAAAATCTGCAAAAAAATTGAGCTGCGAATTGGGCATTTTCAGAAAGTCCCGCCCCCAGTTCGTGACGTCACGCCAAGACGTCTTGCATTGCTGCAGAATCAAAACAATGACTTCAGATTCGGAGAATATGCTTTCTTGTTACACATCCAGTTATGAATATGATTCAAATAGTTCTGACAAGGAAAGCATACATGTTTGCAATCAATTAAAGAATTTATTCCGTGCCATTTTGAGGCAACATTGGGGGGAAGTGTATCACCCAAAAAGAGGCAGAAAATGGCATCCAAGCTCCTGTGATGAATTAATCAGCCCGTTTCCACAGGCTGATAAATTCCTTCCATGGAGCTTGGTCGCCCTCATCTGGCGGCTTTTTGGTGCAACATGAGGTTTTCATACCAAACAAGTACAGCAAATACATTGACGTGATGGAAGCACTGCTACAATGTGTCTTTTTTTCGGTCAGGAGGCGTTCCTTTAGTGACGTCACGTACGGACTCGTCACCAACTCAAAAACAAGACTTTCTTAATATTCATGTTTTAAAAGGTAAAATATAGCTATATGCGGTGGAATCTTTGTAAAATACGCTCAGTAGAAGTCATTTGAAGCCATTTTACAAATTATGGACACAACTTGTCCGGAGACGTCTGTTGTCCTTTCAATCTGTATTGATTCCAAAGTAGCACTACTGAAGGTTTAGCAATAAAATCCACGGCCCGCCACTGATTTCATCTGATCTATCAATTGGATTTACCTGTTGGGAGAATCCAACATTGGCCTCCATTTCTGCAGTAATCTTTAAAAGATAAAAAGACAGCTGGGTCTTACACATATATATATATATATATATATATATATATATATATATATATATATATATATATATATATATATATATATATATATATATTCTTTTCACATTTCATTTGGCAGTAAGGCTATTAGAAGATGTGTTTTGATTGCACTTGCCCGTCACACCTAATGAAGACATTGGCAGCGAAAGCAAAGGCGATTGCTTTAATAATCCTCACATTGTCTCATTGTGCCGGGTGAAGGATGACACTTGTAAACCCGTAATGTCCTCCGTCTCTCCGCCACACTACAATTACACAGGTGCTCCTAACACCTCAAGAGCAGCGGGGGCGGCCAACCTCCCCGCTGGGGGAACTCATGCAGCGTCTGACAATTAATTTATCTCTGTGCACATTGCTTCTTTTTTTTTTTTGCATGTCATTAAAATATCAGCTCTGCTTAACAAGCTGATTTGACAAGTTGTCGGAAATTAATTTTGCCTATAACAAAGTGGAAATTCGCAAGTTTAAAAATGTCATTTTCCTTATTTTTCACCAAGCAGATGTGTCTATTACCGTTCCAACTCTCTTATGTAAGGACCCTTTGAACACATTTATTTAAAGGACAACCGACACCATTTTTTGTTTCGAGCTTACATAACTCCAGACCCGTAAAATTTAGGAATTAACTTTTTTTTATGATGAAAGAAAAGTCTACGGTTTCTTATGCTGCATTGAATGTTTATGTAGTCCTAAAACTCAATATTCTGTGGGTCCTGAAATTCAAGTGACAATGACAAAAACCCTGGCAATGCAGTGGACACATTTTTACGCATGTCTGGCAGTGAATGAGTTCAGTGATGTAATTGACTGATTTTTTTATTTTATTTTTTAAGTTTTTTTCCAAAGCCGATTGTTGCTACGCTGTATTGTGCTGCTTCCGGTAGGTGGCCACCAGGGTGCAGTATGATAATAACATAATAATAATAATATTAAAATACATTTAATTTCTAAGCGCCTTTCAAAACCCTCTAGGTCACTTTACAGTCACAGGATACGTTTTTTTCTGTGGGTGAGCAGCGGCAGTCACATGCGCCAGCGTTAACTCAAAAAAAATAGCAAGCTAGCCAGCTAGCGAATCGATAGCTAACAGCCAATAGCCATCTACTCGCCAGCCAACAGCTACCGAATATATAGCTATTCGCTAGCGAATAGCTAGCCACCCGCCAGCGAACACAGCTACCAGCTAGCGAACAATATACAGTAAAGTCTCGTTATATCGATATTCAAGGGAGTCCGAAAAAATATCGATATAACCGGGACTATCGATATATCCGACCCTGTTTGCATGTAATTTTCTCCGTGCGTGCATAGAAATAGTATCGATATAACCGGGACTATCGATATATCCGATATCGATATAACGAGACTTTACTGTAAATACACAAATAGGGAAATTTGTAACTTCCCAGTCTCCAGCCTTTTTTTTTCCATGCAGTCATCAGTTCTAGAAAATTGGCAGAGATTCCGTCAATTTACACTGGAGGAACAGTTTCCAATTATAACCTATTTTTCTCCCCAAAACTACGAGTTTATAGCATGTCAGAATGAGGTATTAATGTTCAAACAGGAGAAAAACAGCTCCGCTCAGCACAAGTTCGACTGTTTTCTAATCCTCCATCAGGAGTAACAGGAACATCTGGATGGAGAGCCTTTTATAGCAACTTTTTCTTTTTTATTTGTCCTACTTTACCCTAATCCTCCCACGCCATGTGACCATCTCTTCACTGACGCCTTCGCATCGCCGCCGCCGCAGTATGTCGTGTCGCCATGATGCAAAGGAGGGAAGAGACACTTGCGTCTGCCCCCTCATTGTGTCATTATTTTGCTGTTTTTTTTTTTTTGTTGTTGTTGTTCTTTCGAAAGATTTGGAGGCTTACTGAAAAAGATCACTGGCTGGCTTCAAAGAGCAAAAAAAAAACATTTAAATCCAAGGTACTTACTGGCTGGAAGACAAAGGTGCAAATGTATCGTGAAAATACTAAAATCAAAGGTTACATGGCCATTTTAGGTACAGTGATACCTCGGTTTACGAACCACCTTGGCTTACGAACTTTTCGGTTTAATTTATGAAACTTTTACCTTGGCATACAAACTATTTTTCGGGATACACACGGAGCTGCCACAATGAGTGTCATGTCGTTCGCGAACTAGCCCGTTCTCCGAACAACAAAATGGCAGCCGGTTTGTTTTGGTAGTCTATTTCCCGCCCCCGTCGTCGGTTAAAGCCACGTGATTGGTTAAGAACGCAGCAGTGAGGGGAGGTGGTTTAAACATTAAAGAGACAGGCAGACGACAGAGAGAGAGAGTGACAAAATGGAGAGAAAACAGTGAAATTTGCACTCGTTTCAACTTTGATAGTTCAAAGGCAGAGTGTAGACTGCAAGGTTAAAAGTCCCATCAATCAGGCTCCACAGATAACCCGCACTAGCCATCAGTTCAATTTGGAAAAAAAACAAAAAACGGAACCAGCTATTAATGATGTTTCTAGTGTGTCTGCTTGCATCTGTTGCTGTTGCAATATCACAACTTCCAAGTTGTCCAACCCAGAGCTCCTTGAGACACTTTATGCAAAAAGATATCCATTCCATCAAGCCATCAACGACCATCACAAAGGTAAATAAAATGACTTTATTATACGGTATATTTTATCTCTTTAATTATAATACCACAACACATTTATGATACATAAAATAAGGTATATTTTGTGTAGTTTTAAGGCTTCAAAAATATGGAACAGATTATTCTCATTTTAATGGTTTCCTATGGAAAATTTAATTTTGAGATACACACTTTTTGCCTTACACACTCTGTCTGGGAACCAGTTTGTAGTTTGTAAGCCAAGGTATCACTGTATAATAAAAATAAAGAGGGTTCGTCAAACCAAAACATTGAAAGAGCCACATCGGATAAAAAAAATGGCAGAAGCTACAAAAAAATAAAAGCCTGATGTAAGTTTCATAATGAAGGCAACACGTATGCATTATCAAGATGTTGATTTTTTTCTTTTCTGCAGTAAGTATTGTAGAGCCATAAAGGTTGGACACCTTTATGGACGGAAGCCCTACTTTCCGATCAAACAACCTCCCATTACCGCGCACAAGCGCAGACGCATGCACTTACACACGCATGCCATAATGAGCAACAGCCATAACGGCCCCTCAGTTAAACGAGGCATTGTACGCACTTTTGCAGCGTGTTAAATCTCATAGCTTGCTCGTACCGTTTTCAAATGTTTCTTTTGGCCTTCCAGATTCCTATTTTTGGACCTCCCCATTGGTTTATATTTTTTGCAATTATGTATTAGTTTATTTAAAATGATTGTAAATACCTGTGTTAACTCATTCACTGGCAGATGATGTACAAAAAAAATGTGTCCATTCCAGTGCCAGGGTTTTTGTCATTTTTACTCAAATTGCAGGACCCACAGAATATTACATTTTAGGACTATATAAACATTCAATGCAGCGTAAGAAACCTTAGAACACAGGTGTCAAAGTCAAGGCCCGCGGGCCAAATCCGGCCCGCCACATCATTTTTTTCGGCCCGCGAAAGCAAATCAAACTTGTTAAATTCCATGATGATTGCTAAAATCTGAGCCAAAATTTCATATTTTTGGATGTCAACCACAATAAAGGTCATTATTCTTGACTTAAGATTTGAAAACGAGTTATTCATTAATTTGCTGTGTGCTCTATATGTAATATTTGAAGGGATTTAAAGATTCTAATGGGTTCCCCAAATTCATAACGGCCCTCGAGAGGAAACCATAACTACAATGTGGCCCGTGGGAAAAAATGACTTTGACACCCCTGCCTTAGAATGTCTCGTTTCATCAGAAAAAAAAACGAGTTAATTCCTAATCTTTTTGTATCTGGAGTTATCTGCAATGGAAATTGCTGCAGCTGTACAAAAGTTAAATGCTGCCCCCGTGTGGGAGGGAAAAATATTGCCAGAGGTCTGACCGCAGCTTGATTCATGCCCCCATATGAAAAATAACAAAATCCAAACAACAAACAATCCAACAAAATATATCGTTTGAACTACAATTATATGACGATGATCCCCAAACACCTGGGAAGATGCTCACATCACTTTCACTCATTCACTGCCAGACGTGCAAAAATGTATCCACTTCAGTGCCAGGGTTTTTGTCATAGTCACTCGAATTCCAGGACACGCAGAATATTGAGTTTTCGGAATACATAAACATTCAATACTCTTTTCTTTCATAAAAAAAAAGTTAATTCCTAAATGATATTGGTCTGGAGTTATATGAGCTTGAAATGGGGGTGGATGTCCAAAATACAATACAATACAATACAATACAATGCAACACATACATATTGGTTTATAGAGCACTTTAACAACAGCTGAAGCTGGAACAAAGCCCCAACGTGGAAAAAAAAGGAAATGCTGCTCCCTTGCGCAAAGGAGAAAGCATTGCCAGAGGCCATGGCCAGCCCTTTATCGACACCCATGAAAAACAAGAAAAAAAACGAACAAATTCGGGAAGTGCTCCTGTGATAAAGGAGTTTCCCAAGTCCTAAATTCTGTCCAAGGCCAGATCTCCTCGATGAAGATGACAGTTTAACAAGCTTTGTCTGTTGACCTCAGATTGACCCCAGGTTTCTCTGTGCTTAAATTGTGTACTTGAGTCATGTTCCACTAAGGCAGGTCTGTCAAAGTCATTGTTTGCCGCGGGCCACATTGTAGTTATGGTTTCCTCTCGAGGGCCGTTATGAATTTGGGGAAGCCATTAGAATGTTTAAATCCCTTCAAATATTACATATAGAGCACGCAGCAAATTAATGAATAACTCGTTTTCAAATCTGAAGTCAAGAATAATGACTTTTATTGTCATTGACATCCAAAAATATGAAATTTTGGCTCAGATTTTAGCAATCATCATGGAATTTAACAAGTTTGATTTGCTTTCGCGGGCCGAAAAAAATTATGTGGCGGGCCGGATTTGGCCCGCGGGCCTTGACTTTGACACCTGTGCACTAAGGCCTAAGCAAAAAAGTTGAAAAAAATAGTCACAGTTTAATTCATAAAAACACACAGGTAGTTTCCACGTGAACTCAAAGGCCAAACTCCATTTTTTCAAAACTAACACTGCTTTTCTCCAATTCAATATTAACCAAAAGGGTCACTCGTATACAGAAAGCGGATGTACATCAAGAGCCACAATCCCAGCACGGATCAAATTAGGAGAGTCGACTTGTCGCCTTGCTAATGAATGTCACGCTCGCTGAAATCTGTCAGTGGGTTGTAAAGTCATCCCCTAAGCCTCACAGACAACTAAGAGTGGAACAGATGCATCATTAGCGCTCCTCAGACATGGATGCAAGTCCTTTCCACCACCTGTTGTTGTGCCTCACGCACACATGTACACACTTATGTAAAACTACTACCTGAAAACTAGCCTGTCACCACACACTTCCATGTTCGTCTACTCTTTCAGAGCTAATTGGGTCACATTTTAGTCCACAGTCAGCGGCAACCGCCCTCATTGGGGGGGGGGGGGGTGAGGTGGTCTAAAACCAGCACCACCATGCTGGTTTAGCATATGCCCCTCAATTTGCCAGAGGAAGCCGGATTAGATGCAGACGGACATGGTGATACTCGGGGCAGAACATATGTGTCTTTTTGATTATTTTTGTCTTCCATTGCGGACAGAACGAGCTCTTTGCCTTAAATCTGGAAAATATTCTTCAAGCTTCACCGGGTTCACATTTTGTCTATATACTTTTGGTTTTGACTTTAAATCAGGGGTCTCAAACTCAATTTACCCGGGGGCCGCTGGAGGCAGAGTCTGGGTGAGGCTGGAAAATCACAGATTCAACATTCCAATGTTCTCAAAATCTTTATTTTTAACACAAAAAAATGAATTAAATGAATAAAAAAATAAATGAACCAGTAATAAATAAATACAATAATTTAATGATCATAAGGCAGTTACAGCCACAGGAAAACTAATTATTTGAATAAAGTTTCAAATGTCTGTATTCACAGTTCTTTAACCTTTAACTTTCTTAACATAAAGAAAATATTAAACATTAACTGTCCTAAACATTGCTTATCTTGCCTACTTATTCAGCTCCACACACAAGTTTCATTCATATCAATCATGCGGGCCGCACTAACATTAATCTTTCATATCAAGGCGGGCCGCAAAATATTCTTTCGGGTGCCGCATTTGGCCCGCGGGCCGCGTGTTTGAGACCACTGCTTTAAATGATATCTGCATTGATATGCATGAACTCATTTTTGAAAATACTTCCACCACACACTAAAACAAAGAAGTTGAATCGTTTTTTTGACAAGTGTCAAATTCAAGGCCCGTGGGTCAAATCTGGCCCGCCACATCATTTTATTCGGCCCGCGAAAGCAAGGTTAAAATATCCAGTCATAACCTACACAAGCCATCTGTACAATTTGAAGAGTATATTAAAGCAAGGGGACCAGTGTGTCTGCCTGCATCTTTTGCTTTTGCAATATCACAACTTCGAAGATGTATAACGCAGAGCTCCTTGAGACACTTTATGCAAAAAGTTATCCATTCCATCAAGCCATCAACGACCATCACAAAGGTAAATAAAGCGACTTTATTACACCGTACAGTTTATTTCTTTAATTACAATACCATAGCACATTTATTATTCGTAAAATAAGTTATATTGTGTGTAGTTTTAAAGGACAAGTTGTGTTCATAATTTGTAAAAGGGCTTCAAATGACTTCTACTGAGCGTATTTTACAAAGATTTCCACCGCATATGGCTATATTTTACATTTTAAGACTTCCGTAAGTCTAGTTTTTGAGTTGGTGACGAGTCCTCACCCTACGTCACTGAAGGAACGCCCCTAACCGAGAAAGGACCTCAATGCATTTTGCGGTACTTTGTTTGGTCTGAAAACTTCGTGTTGATGGCGAAATTAGAAGGAAAACACATAAATAACGCAATGGTGAATCGTATGTTACACCGACAGCTCTTTGATATTCGTTGACAAAAATTCCAAGCTGAAAAATAAAACTATTTCCAACAGAGCTCTGGCGCCATCTTCTGCATTTACTGTCACGCTACACATCAGTCTTGATCCCTCAAAATGACCCGGAATACCTTCTTTAATTTATTGCAAACATTTATACTTTCCTCTTCAGAACTATTTGAATCATATTCATAACTAGATGTGTAACAAGAAAGCATATTCTCCGAATCTGAAGCCATTGTTTTGATTCGAGAGCAAGGCAAGACGTCTTGGCGTGACGTCACGAACTGGGGGCGGGACTTTCTAAAAATGTGCAATTCGCAGCTCAATTTTTTTGCAGATTTTGGACACTTTGAGTCATTTTTTTGGTGTTTGGTGTCTTTGACTAAAAATATCAGCCTGCGCGTTTTGGGTATTTTAGATGCTATAAAACATTTTTCTGATGTCAGTTAAGAAACAAAAAAAGTGATGTTGGTTGTCCTTTAAGGCTTATTTAGTTGAAAATTATCATTTATGGGGACCTGGGAACGGATTATTCTCATTTTAATGGTATACTATGGGAAATTTATGTTTGGAATACACACATTTCGCCTTACACACACTTTCTGGGAACCAATTAAGTTCGTAAGGTAAGGTAGCATTGTATTATGGATAGAACATAGGAGTGGTACTTTTTTTGTTTATGGAAAACGTGGGGAATGGTTATAAAGTAAAACTCTAAGAATACTTTCTGGATGCCTTGTAATCATCTTTTAGATTAGTGTAATGCAGGGGTGTCAAAGTCATTTTTTGCCGCGGGCCACATTGTAGTTATGGTTTCCTTTCGAAGGCCGTTATGAATTTGGGGAACCCATTAAAATGTTTAAATCCCTTCAAATATTACATACAGAGCACACAGCAAATTAATGAATAACTCGTTTTCAAATCTGAAGTCAAGAATAATGACTTTTATTGTGGTTGACATCCAAAACTATGAAATTTTGGCTCAGATTTTAGCAATCATCATGGAATTTAACAAGTTTGATTTGCTTTCGCGGGCCGAAAAAAATGATGTGGTGGGCCGGATTTGGCCCGCGGGCCTTGACTTTGACACCTGTGGTATAATTTATCTGAGGAGGTAGCAGGCTGTGTGTGGTTGTGTATGTGTGTGCGTGTTTTTTTTTTTATTTTTATTTCATGCGGATGTGAGATGCAGAACAGCCAAACCATGCAGAACACAGCGTCAGTCGGGAAGCCTCAACACACGATAAGACTCCCAACTGCTATTTTGCATCTCCCCGACCCAGGAGGGGTGGGGACGATTCGACCTTGCTAATCTTTGCTGCAGTTTCCCTAATCAAGGCGCCAACTAATCCCTTTCCTCGCGCCAAGACGAGTGGCGGTTCAGCCGGGGGCCGAGCCACACTGGCACAATTAAGCGGGAGGGAAGACAATGGCGCACGTCCCGGGTCGACGGGAAAGAATAATAGCCCAGCGAGCATGTTGTGCGCCCGCTCGCTTTGCTTTACTCCGCAGTTGCACAACCGAGACAAAACGCACACTCTGACGCATGCAGTCAAATCTCAAATGATGCAATTAAGGAGGAAGTCCGCCACAGTTCAGCAACAATCAATGTGATTTGTTCCGACCCGGTGGACCTGAATAAAACACTGCTGTTTCTGTGGAACAATAAAACATGCGCGAATGTGACCGCCAAGCTAACAGAACAACAGTGCCCTCTATAATTATTGGCACCCGTGGTTAAGATGTTTTCCTTAGCTTTGAGTAAATCCTGTTTTTTTTTTCATCTTAATAATACAGGACCACAATTTTTAAAAACAAGTACCTTGGCTTACGAACTTAATTGGTTCCCAGAAAGAATGTGTAAGGCGAAAAGTGTGTATCCCAAAAAATAATTTCCCATCGGAAACCATTAAAATGAGAATAATCCGTTCCCAGGTCCCTATAAAACATAATAAAAAATATGCGTCCACTCCAGTGCCAGGGTTTTTGTCATTTTTACTCAAATTGCAGGACCCACAGAATATTATTGAGTTTTAGAACTACATCAATATTCAATTCAGCGTAAGAAACCTTAGAGTCTCTTCTTTCATAAAAAAAGAGTTAATTCCCAAGTTATATGGGTCTGGAGTTATCTGAGCTTGAAATGGGGAGAGCTGTACAAACTAACATAATACAGTAAAGTCTCGTTATATCGATATCGGATATATCGATAGTCCCGGTTATATCGATACTATTTCTATGCACGCACGGAGAAAATTACATGCAAACAGGGTCGGGTATATCAATAGTCCCGGTTATATCGATATTTTTTCGGACTCCCTTGAATATCGATATAACGAGACTTTACTGTAGCTACATGTTGATTTATATAGCGCTTTAACATCAGCTGTAACAAAGTGTTAAAATGGGCAAAGGCAAATGCTGCTTCTTCGTTGACAGAAAAAAAACATAGCCAGAGGTCTGACCAGCGCCTTTTTGGCACCTCACGCAATGAGTTACATTGGAGAGGGTTGGAACGTTGACTATAATTCGACTGTAATTATTTCACACCAAACAATGACGAGTGAAATTGGCTTACTAGCAACTTCCAGCGAAGCATTGCGACTGACGGCCTCTCCCAGGTAGTTGCGCGCCACGCAGGTGTAGACGCCCTCGTCGGGTTTGCTACGGCGGCCGTGGACGATCCGCAGGAAGAAAAGCGAGCCGCTGGGCAGGAGCATTCGATGCGAGCGGGGGTCGTCCTTATCCGTCTCTACCCGCTCGCCGTCCTTGTACCACTCCACGCTAGGAGGAGGGCGACCCTCCGCTTTACAGTTGAGGGTCGCCGGCTCTCCTTTGGAGACAATCAAGTCGGAGGGGTCCTCGGTGATCCAGGGGGCGCTGTCTTCGAATCGCACTCGTGACCCTGAGAGAGAGAAAGAGACATTTTTAATAATGATTCATGAGGAAAAAGTATGGTGCTAACCGATTGTGTCTTCTTGTGTCGCCAGCTAGCTAAGAAATGACAAATGATCCGCAATTCTAATATTTTCAAATTCCTCCTTAGTGTCCCAAAGGACCAAGTCTGCGCCAAATACAGTAATACCTCGGTTTACGAACCCCTTGGCTTACGAACGTTTCGGTTCACGAACGTTAAATTTATGACAATTTTACCTTGGCATACGAACTTTTTTCGGGATACACACGGAGCTGCCACAATGAGTCATGTTTCGTTCGCGAATGAGCCCGTTCTCCTGACAAGAAAATGGCAGCCGCTTGTTTTGGTCCTCTATTCCCCGCCCCCAGTCGTTGGTTAAAGCCACGTGATTGGTCAAGAACGCAGCAGTGAGGGGAGGTGGTTTAAACATGAGACAGCCAGACGACAGAGAAAGAGTGACAAAATGGATAGAAAACTGTGAAATTTGGACTCGTTCAAAGGCAGTGTAGACTGCAAGGTTAAAATATCCAATCAATCAGGCTCCACAAACAACCCGCACAAGCCATCTGTACACTTGATGCAAAAAGCTATCAACCCAGCTAAACAGAACACAATTGATGAGGAACTAGATAAAATTATCACAGAGAAAGCACTTCAACGGGATCATTCCTCAAGATGGTGAAAGAAGAAGGTTACGTTCCTCAACAAGTGTTCAAGGCTGAGGAAAACGGCCACTCCATTCCATCAAGCCATCAACGACCATCACAAAGGTAAATAAAATGACTTTATTATACAGTACAGTTTATTTCTTTAATTATAATATCATAGCACATTTATTATACATAAAATAAGGTATATTTTGTGTAGTTTTAAGGCGTAGAAAATTAGAAAGTAGAACATTATCTTTAACATTATCCTGGGAACGGATTATTCTCATTTTAATGGTTTCCTATGGGAAATTATTTTTTGGGATACACACTTTTCGCCTTACACACTCTGTCTGGGAACCAATTAAGTTCGTAAGCCAAGGTATCACTGTATTTGAAATGTCGAGGCTGTTGCAGTCGAATGAAGCGGCTGTCGGGCCAAAAGCTGGAAATTCAGAGAATGAGAGGTGAGCTATGCTGATGAAGATAACTCTTTCTATCTCGGCATCTCCCCGGGGATCCATTACTCGCTTTTCCCTGCCACTGAAGGGTAGAAAAAAAAAGAAAAAAAGGCCAGTAGATTTACGCTAAGCTTTTAGAGGCAGACCCCCACGTCCCGAACAACTTGTTACACTTCACCATGAATAATTCAACCCGCCGGTGCTTTTAGGTTGATTCTGATGAACAGATGGTCTCCCCCCGCGAGGGGAATTAACCCAAAAAAATGAAAAGAAAATGAAATGGTCATTGGAGCGCTTTTACTTCCAGCACGTAATCTGGCCCAAAAGAAAATACATAAAAAACATCTATTAAGGCTACAAATGAACAGTCTAGAACACAGGTGTCAAAGTCAAGGCCCGCGGGCCAAATCCGGCCCGCCACATCATTCTTTTCGGCCCGCGAAAGCAAATCATACTTGTTAAATTCTATGATGATTGCTAAAATCTGAGCCAAAATTTCATATTTTTGGATGTCAACCACAATAAAAGTCATTATTCTTGACTTCAGATTTGAAAACGAGTTATTCATTAATTTGCTGTGTGCTCTATATGTAATATTTGAAGGGATTTAAACATTCTAATGGGTTCCCCAAATTCATAACGGCCCTTGAGAGGAAACCATAACTACAATGTGGCCCGCGGCAAAAAATGACTTTGACACGCCTGGTCTAGAGAAACCGAATGACTCCCATTGGCAATTTACATTCGAATTATAATAATAAACAACAACAACAATAATAATAATGGTAGTAATAATAATAATAATAATAATAATAATAATAATAATAATAATAATAAAGGGCTGCAAAGCTCCTTTTTTAACCCATTCACAAATGTATTCGAGAATTGAAAATAGGACGGACATCCCCATTCCCGAATTAGTTCGTGTTTTGGTTTTTCATGCCGATAAAGCGCTCGCCAGACCTCTGTCAATGTTTTTTTTTCCCCTTCCACAAGGGGGCATCATTTCCCTTTTTTCCCATGTGAGCGCTTTGTTCCAGCTTCAGCTGTTGATAATTCTCTATATAAACCAATATGTATGTATCGCATTGTATTTTGGATAGCCGCCCTCATTTCAAGCTCATATAACTCCACACCCACGTCATTTAGGAATTAACTCTTTTTTTCCTGATGAAATAAGAGAGTCCAAGGTTTCTTACGCTGCATCAAATGTTTATGTCGTCCTAAAACGTAATATTCTTTGGGTCCTGGAATTGGAGTGACAATGACAATAACCCTGGCACTGGAGCGGACACTTTTTTTGCACGTCTGGCAGTAAATGAGTCGTGTGGGTGGACAGGTTAAAGTTGAACCACCAAGGACGCCTGTGTATAATGCCAGTGCGATGAAGTTTTAGTGAACCAAATGTATTTTTCTTATATGCCACTGACACGCTTGGAAATGGTGTCGTACGCACGCACACACACACACACACACACACACACACACACACACACACACACACACACACACACACACGCGCACACACATACACACGTTTGTCATCTACAGACTGACTGAAGCTGCACAATGTTTCAAATGACTGCTTGTGAATGTCTTTTGTGCCGCCGCCGCGTGTCATTAATTTGGTCTATTTCAAGTCATTTGTCTGCGAATTAGTTCTTCACTTTTCCTGACGGTCAATTGAGTTATGAGTCCATGCGAAGAGAACGTTATTCGCAGGTTTCATGCTTGGGAAGGTGTTGATCAAATAATAATTGGCTTTTCTTGGTTGTGCTTCTTCAATGTTGTGTGGAGGTCAATGGCGGCTTACAACCGAAGGTCGCGGAGGACAGCGTTCCCCTTGCATGTTCGCAATATGCTGTCGGCAAATGATTTCTCAGTTTGTGGCAAGGGGCAATGCGCCTCGTGCTAAGAATTTGGTCCGTGACCATATTCTGATATCAACACTATCTCAAATCATTGTTCCACATTGAAATGAAGGCAAATTCAATTAATTGGTTCCAGCCTCCAAAAACAAACCGTTTTGTTTTCAGAGTATGTTTTCAAAAGGAAAATGTATGTTTTTTTGTGATGTAACCTTGTTATAGTAGTAAAGAAAATGAAGTTTACACCTTGCAAAAAGGTTTTATACTTATTTGATGACCTGAAAATCTTTCCTTTTGACATTTAAAAAAAAAAAACGAAAGAATGGGGGATGAAACCAAAAATTCTGAAGATACTAAAAGAAGAGGAGTAGCAGTACCTTACATTGCAGGAGTTTCTGTAAAACTACAAAGAGTCCTTTGGCAACACAACATTCCGACTTATTTCAAACCGATAAACACTTGAAGGCAAAAATTTAAAAAAGTGCATCCAAAAGATAGGTTGCCAAATGAAAAATAAAGTAATGTAGTTTATTCAATACATTGTAAAAATGAAAATTGTAAAGGAGCAATACATTGGGGAGACTAAACAAATTCTCGAAAAAAAAGGCAAATGGGGCAATACGGCCAGTCGTAGACCTCATATCCAGGCAGGAATCAGTCAGGGCAATCAAAGTAATCCGTGTAGGGAGTAGTTCTCTGCTCCCCCCGATCCGAGAGCTGGGTAATTAATTTTTAGGATACACACTTTTCGTCTTAAACACTGTGTCTGGGAACCGATTAAGTTCGTAAGACATGGTGTCATTGTCGTCAATGTACAACTTGCCGGTTACATTATTCCAGCGAGCCGCCCTTGTGAAAGTTGCAAGGAGCTTCTCTGGCAGAAACATTTGTCCTTACTGCGATGTATGAACACAGATATTTATCCCCCTTCTGTCAAAACAGACCACTTTTGTGATTCATTAACAGCGCGGTTGATTTCTCACTCACCGTGACCCGACTGCAAGGAGGATTAGACAGCACTAATCGCTTCGATCATATCTAAGCTGTGAGGATTCATTCATCTTCTCCCGCCGTACAAATACATCAAGGCAGGGGGGGGGACATTACGCGGGACACGAGCCATTAGCGATTCTGACAGCCGAGCTCTTAATTGCAATGCGAAAGAGCGTTTCTTGATATGTTTACGGCGCATCAAACGCACGAGGTTCTCAGACAAATTAATAGCTGGAGGGAGGCCGGTCTGAAGTCCCGTCGTGTTGCCTTAGGGCCGCTTACTGAAAAAAAGTATGATTTGACCACCTGTAATATTTTCTCGCTTGAGGAAAACCTCACTGGAGTCATAACAAACAATACAAACTGTGACCGATGGTTAAAGATCAACCGACGCCTCTGGACAAGTTGTGTCCATAATTTGTAAAATCACTTCAAATGACTTCTAATGAGCGTATTTTACAAAGATTCCAGCGCATATAGCTATATTTTACGTTTTAAGACTCGCGCTGAATATTCAGGAAGTCTTGTTTTTAGTTGGTGACAAGTCCGTACGTGACGTCACTAAAGGAACGCCCCTGACCAAAAAAAGGACACATTGTAGCAGTCCTTCCATCACGTCAATGCATTTGGCTCTACTTGGCTGGTCTGAAAACTTCGTGTAGGACTACAAAGAGGCAGAAGAGGGCGACAAAGCTCCATGTAAGGAATTAATCATCCTGTGGAAACGGGCTGATTAATTCCTTACAGGAGCTTTGTCGCCATTTTCGGCCTCTTTTTGTGCTACGTTTCCCCCCACATACCTCAAAATGGCATGGAATAAATTATTTAATCGATTGCAAACATGTATGCTTTCCTCTTCAGAACTATTTGAATCATATTCATAATTGGACGAGTAACAAGAAAGCATATTTTCCGAATCTGAAGCCATTGTTTTGATTCTCGAGCAAGGCAAGACGTCTTGGCGTGACGTCACGAAATGGGGGCGGGTCCTTCTGAAACTGGCCAGTTCCGGTTTCAAATTGAAGTACTTTTTAGACACTTGAAGTCATTTTTATTGGTGTTTTGCATTTGACTAAACATAGCATACTGCGTGTTTTGGATATTTTAGATGCTATAAAAGTTTTTTCTGATGTCAGTTAAGAAACAAAAAAGTGACGTCGGTTGTCCTTTAAGGCTTAGAAAATTAGAAAGTAGAAAATTATTTTTCTGGGGACCTCGAAACGGATTATTCTCATTTTAATGGTTTCCTATGGGAAATTAATTTTTGGGATACACACTTTTCGCCTTGCACACTCTATCTGGGAACCGATTAAGTTCGTAATCCAAGGTATCACTGTACTCGAAAGACCAATATAAAGGCAAGGCAGGTTGAGTATGTCTTAGCCCAAGTATTCCCTGCAAGAAGTCATTTTTTTGGCAGAGTAATTTAAAGCAACGTCTGGTTTGATTCTATTCTGGCCTCTCCTTGAGCCCTCTGAGCCATTATTTGCCTCCTCCCGGTCCCTCAAATCATCTGCCAGTGATGTCATCACCGGCTGTACCCGAAAGAGGGACATCATTAGCCTCCGTCAGCGTCACGCTCAGGAGAGAACATATCAGACAAACGGTCACATTCTGCCGAGCCTTTATCAAGAAATATTATATTATATAATAATATATATATTTGTGTGTGTAGGGATGGAGAGAAATGCTTTACCGACCGAGACTGTCACCATGCAACCATAAAGATACAAGCAGTGGTGAAAAACGGCCGGGCCAGATTTGTTTGTCATCATTCAAGTACAACAGGCGCCAAGTGAGCTCACATCTTAATGGCATCTAACAAAGAATGACCAGAGATTTGTGTCCTCGCATAACAATGAACTGCGTAATCAATGAAGTCAGTCACCTTACCACTGTGCATGCTAAACATAGTCAGTGTCTAATATGGTGAGCAAAATATTGAGATACAAGTACATACTAGTTATAAATAAAAAGATAAATACAGTAAAGTCTCGTTATATCGATATTCAAGGGAGTCCGAAAAAATATCGATATAACCGGGACTATCGATATATCCGACCCTGTTTGCATGTAATTTTCTCCGTGCGTGCATAGAAATAGTATCGATATAACCTGGACTATCGATATATCCGATATCGATATAACGAGACTTTACTGTAAATAAGTAAATAGACAAATGGACACATGGACAAATAAATAAACAGATACATAGAAAAATACAGTAATACCTCGGTTTTCGACCATAATCCGTTTCAGAAACCTGTTCGAAAACCGATTTGTTCAAAAACCGAAACGTCACTTTCCATTAAAATCAATGTTAAAAAATCGTAATCCGTTCAAAGTCTAGAAAACAACTTTTTAACTATTTCATCGCATAAAACGGATAAAAACGTAATAATAGAGCAGGTCATGTGTAAAATTCTATTAAAAAAAAACAAACTTTTATTTTCACCAATTATTATTTGAAACATTGACATCCTTTCCATTGTTGGAAAGGGAGTATTTTTTCTCACACTCTCTCCCTCTCTCTCGCCTGATGACAGAATCCAACAAAAATTGAAGGAATGATGGCATAAAAATGAAGAGATTTGACTTTCTGAAGAGATGAGGTAATTAACATGTTCATTTTTTTTTGTATTTATTGTCATGTATACCTAAAGGTTGATGAACCTGCCTGACCAATGAGTGAGCACGCTGTGGTTCATATTACTCACAAATGTTTTATATACTTTTTTTTCATAAACAATCTATCGGTGAGAAGGTTTCTTCAGCCGTCATCTGTACTTTTTTGAAGGTGTCGGACGTTTCGCCTCCTATCCAAGAGGCTTCGTCAGCGAACTAAAGTCTTACTGGTCGTATCGGCCCGATTTATATATCCCTAATGTCCAGACATGGCGGCGCCGGACACAGCTATGATAGATCCCTACTCGCAGGTTGGGGGGGAGCAGAGGACCACTCCCTGTGGCCCCACACACAATAGCTTTAACTTTCACCTATCAAGGCCAATAGAGTTTCTTTGTCTCTCACACTCCTACACAAAACACATCTTTCAACCTCATTTTGTTCATCCAATACAACAAGTAAATGAGCTCCACCAGCTCCGCTCTTCAAAACCTTTCGAAATCCACTCACGCTTGAGTGCTTTGCAGTCGGACGCAAAGGGAAATATGCAGTTTAAATGAACCGCAGCTTTCTGCATACAGTATTAATGGATTTGGTCGGTCGGTGGTGGGTGTTAGAGAGCACCTGAGATTGTGAGAATTTACACCACTAGAGAAAGTTGTCGTCAAGAAACCTGGACTTATGAGAGGTGGCGCGATGTGGAACATGGAAAATCTTCCCAGAGGAAAATGGCAAAGGTCACGAAATGGTAAACACTGAAATGGTTGTTAATGGTGATTCGATGCAAATGTGAACTTCCAAGCCAACAGTAATGATTAGCAATGGCCAACGGAGGGTAATTTAAACAGCAGGATAATTAAACCCCATAGTAAAGAGATGACATTTGTTAAAACAGGAGCCACGATCTAAATCAGATTCAACACATTATTTTCTTTATGTGATCAAAAAAAAAAATAAACTCACAGCCCATATGGTGTTTACAGTGAAAATTATTGTGAGTTGTTATCGCCTTAAAACTGCTTGTCTGTTTTGCTTGAACTAATTAATGTGACTCATGAGTGCTTATTACTTACTTTTTATGTCATTTCTGAAACGAATTATGATCCTGTGTTGATGTAGCCTATTTATTCTCCAGATCCCCACCAGATGTATAAACATCAAAATCAATAATAATAGTTCAAATAATTATAATAAGAAGAAATTCTAAACGTATTTGTGAAGATGTATGTTTTATGTTTGGTCACAATTATGAGGATTTATATGCAGCAATATCACCAAAAAATCTAGGAAAGTATTTTCTATCTATCTATCTATCTATCTATCTATCTATCTATCTATCTATCTATCTATCTATCTATCTATCTATCTATCTATCTATCTATCTATCTATCTATCTATCTATCTATCTATCTATCTATCTATCTATCTATCTATCTCTATAGCTATCTCTCTCGCTATCTATCTATCTATCTATCTATCTATCTATCTATCTATCTATCTATCTATCTATCTATCTATCTATCTATCTATCTATCTATCTATCTATCTATCTATCTATCTATCTATCTATCTATCTATCTAGCTATTGCTCATTTTTAATCTATCTATCTATTGGTCATTTTTAATCTATCTATCTATCTATCTATCTATCTATCTATCTATCTATCTATCTATCTATCTATCTATCTATCTATCTATCTATCTATCTATTGGTCATTTTTAATCTATCTATCTATCTATCTATCTATCTATCTATCTATCTATCTATCTATCTATCTATCTATCTATCTATCTATCTATCTATCTATCTATCTATCTATCTATCTATTGCTCATTTTTAATCTATCTATCTATTGGTCATTTTTAATCTATCTATCTATCTATCTATCTATCTATCTATCTATCTATCTATCTATCTATCTATCTATCTATCTATCTATCTATCTATCTATCTATCTATCTATCTATCTATTGGTCATTTTTAATCTATCTATCTATCTATCTATCTATCTATCTATCTATCTATCTATCTATCTATCTATCTATCTATCTATCTATCTATCTATCTATCTATCTATCTATCTATCTATCTATCTCTCTCGCTATCTATCTCGCTATCTATCTATGTCGCTATCTAGCTAGCTATGTAGCTAGCTATCTACCGCATTTATGTATCTAGCTAGATAGCTATCTAGCCAGCTGTGTGTCTGCTGTCTTTCTGTCTATATGTATATATGTCTATCTGTCTATTTATTTATTTATTTATTTATTTACAACAACACCTGCAAAAAAAGTTGTGTTGTCTTTGAAAATAGCCATGCAGTCGTTAGCATATTTTGTACATGTTGTCAAAATAACATTCTAGTGTAGATTTTAACAGATACGTGTGCATACCATTAAGTCGTATAACACATTGGTTTGGGGGGGAAAAAAAACTATTTGGAATTACTGTACTGTCAGTGAGTAAAACTGTCAATACGGGAAAAGATCAGCGTAATATTAAACAGCGACCTGCCATGTTTTAAATTGTGGTGCCTTCTATTGTTTACAAATTATGATTGAATCTGAATCATCAGTCGGAATGATCTCATAGAAATGATCAAGCAACAATCTGCACAATCCACAAATTGTTTTTTTTTTTCCCCTCAAGATTTAATTTGGAGGTTGGATAAAAGCTTTGTAAATGTAATCTGCTATTAACGCAATGGTTGCAATGCCTTTATAATCCAGCTCGCAACAGTAATAGAAAAATAAGCGTTTAAAAGCATTTTTGGTTGGAAATGGGGGGAGATTGAAGATTGGAACGGAGGGAGTGCTTATTTCAAACTAAGACCAATGACTACGTATTGGTACACTAGTGGTTGTTTATGGTTATAATAAAAATCCAGCTTGGTTTTGTATGACAAATATACTACTTTTTTGTGTCATTTCTACAACTTGGATCGTTAAATCACAAGAACAAGACATCATATCAATGTACATTAGTCCAGTTTCCTAATGCATAGACAACACAGCCTCGACTGTAATTCAAAACACGACTGGCATATTTATACTTTACTCCTCATAATTTGTCCAAAATATCTTCAATTTATGGCTTTAGATGTAAAAGATCCCTTGCGTCAATGTGAAATTGTTCAATAGCCACTGAAAGGACAACCGACGTCTCCGGATAAATTGTGTCCATAATTTGTAAAAGGGCTTCAAATGACTTCTACTGAGCGTATTTTAATAAGATTCCACCGCATATAGCTATATTTTACGTTTTAAGACTCGCTCTGAATATTCAGGAAGTCTTGTTTTTGAGTTGGTGACGAGTCCGTACGTGACGTCTCTAAAGGACCGCCCCTGACCGTAAAAAAGACATTATCGCAATCCTTCCATCACGTCAATATATTTTGCTGTATTGTTTGGTCTGAAAATCTTGTGTTGCACCCAAAAGCCGCCATAAGAGGGTGTCTAAGATCCATATTGGATTGGATTGGATTGGATATGCCTTTATTAGTCTCACAGTGGAGAAATAAGTGGAGATATAAGGAATATAAGGAATAAGGAATTTATCAGCCTGTGGAAACAGAGGTAGCCACAGGAGGTCGCCATTTTGTGCCTCTTTTCTGGTGATCGGAATACATTATTTAATCGATTGCAAACATGTATGCTTTCCTCTTCAGAACTATTTGAATCATATTCATAACTGGATGTGCAACAAGAAAGCATATTCTCCAAATCTGAAGCCATTGTTTTGATTCTCCAGCAATACAAGACGTCTTGGCGTGACGTCACGAACTGGGGGCGGGACTTTCTGAAAATGCCCAATTCGCAGCTCAATTTTTTGCAGATTTTGGACACTTTAAGTCATTTTTATTGGTCTTTTGCATTTGACTAAAAATATCATTTTGGGTATTTTAGATGCTATAAAACGTTTTTCTGATGTCAGTTAAAAAAAACAAAAAAGTGACGTCGGTTGTCCTTTAATATGTTCCTAGGCTCACAAATGGTTGGGAAACTCATTCATCACAATCTCAGCATGCAATTCATGCATTTATCGTCGCCATGCCTTACCTGATGTTATGCCGCCGGTGAATGTGGCCAACAACCCAAATAGCAGATGTCGAAAGTTCATCTCCGAGCCTCTCTATCAAACCTCCAATCCCGAAATTTAGATTTTTTTTTTTTGTCCTTCCTTCCTTCCTCAACACTCCAAGCAGCTCCCTCGCATTAGCACTGAAGCTCTTTCCGCCCCAGCTGGATGATTTCAAGCGAGTGAAATCACCCCCAAACAAACTTTACCATCTCTCCCAGAGCGCTTTGTCAGCATCATCATCAACATCAGCATCGTCACCGGCTCGCAGGAACCTATATGGACCCGCCCATAATATCCCAAATACGTCGCCTGTCTGATTGAAACCCTTGTCAGCACACAAAGAAAAAGCGTCGTTTTTAACTCAAGTCAAGCTGAATTAGAAGAGTGTATTCTCAGCGTGCGCTCCAGACACCAATGTGAGGCTAGAGCTGCACTCTGCCGGATAGATGCAACAAATCCGCAGCAGGCTCCACTCTTTAAAGGGACAGACACGACATCTGCGCCCCGTGCGATAGTGTACACACACACACAAATCCCTATCCAAAATGTGGAGGGGGGGGGACGACGACCAAAAAAAAAAAAACAATAAAATCTCCCTTTGTTTTCGGTGTAATAGCTCTGAGCGAATTAACAGTCAGGACATCACAAGGACAAAAAATGGAGACTTAGCCAAATTGGAATGAAATAAATTAAGTCATTTTTTATCAGTATTATGGCTCACATTTATTTTCAGACAAGCGATTTAAAATGACTCCAAGCAAACAGAACACTCATACAGTCTTTTGTTGTTTTTGGAAGACGGACAATACAATTCATTTGAGATGGACATGCATAAACAACAATAATCCGGCCAATTCATCCATTTATTTGTTGATCCGCTTTATCCTCAAAAGGCTAGCAGGGGGAGCTGGAGTCTATCCAGTCTTTGGGCAGTAGGCGGGGGACACCCTGAACTGGTTGCCAGCCAATGCCAGGGCACACAGAGACAAAAAAACTAGTCGCTCTCACACTCACATCTAGGGGACAGTTTAGAATGTTCAATCAACCTGACATGCACGTTTTTGAAATGTGGGAGGAAACTGGAGTACCCAGAGAAAATCCACACAGGCGCAGCATTTACGATCAAACTACTCCAGTCTGAATTGTCAGACTGGAGTAGTTATTTTGAGCTATTATCATCTGCCGTTCAGTGTGTTCTCAGTGATTTTTCCTTTAGGACATCCTTGTAATGTATGGGCAACACAATTCCTGAATACATTCGGGAATGGCAGTGAATGAGTTAAAATTTCGAACCAAAGACAAGTTATAATGCAGAGACCGTATAGTGTTCATCTAATAGCTAGCTAGCTAACTTGATCTCTTTGTGTTATTCACGGTTCAACAGGGTCACCGTTGCTGACTACCTTGCGAGCTATCTATTTGCTATCGATTAGCTGTCTAACTAGCTAGCTAGCTATCTATTAGTTATCCATTAGCTAGCTGCCTCTGCTCACCCACAGAAAAAAAACTGATCCTGTGACTGTAAAATGACCTTGAGAGTTTTAAAATGCGCTTGTAAATGAAATGTATTATGATTATTATAACACAGAAAGACAAATCAATTTCAATCAAAACAGATAAAATCACAGTTAACATTCGTCACAATCGAAAAATTTAAAGGAGCAGTGTGGTTACCAGATAAGCTAACAAGTAGCCTAGCTTGTTTGACTGTGATTTCTACTTCTTTAGTCGTATGCAGCCCGCATGCCTTTCGGCACCATTTTGTCTGTCACGGGTCACTCTTGGTAGAAGAATAGAGACTCAAAAATGGTGGTGGAACACGTGACCATTTATAATGGTGACCATTTATCACCATCATCACCTAGCTCCAACCTCTTCATAAAGTTTGCAGATGACACGACTGTGGTGGGCCTCATCAACAACGACGAGGAGACAGCCTACAGGGACGAGGTCAGCCGCCTGGCCACGTGGTGCAAGGACAACAATCTCCGTCTGAATGTGGAGAAGACGAAGGAGATTGTTGTGGACTTCAGGAGAGTGCGCCCCCAGCATGCTCCACTAACCATCGACGGTGCTGCAGTGGAGAGAGTGAGCAGCACCAAGTTCCTGGGAGTGCACATATCCGAAGACCTGTCTTGGAGCCACAACACGGCATCAATGGCCAAGAGAGCCCACCAGCGCCTGTACTTCCTCCGCAAGCTCAAAAGAGTTGGAGCCCCGACCCCCATCACGACCTCCTTCTACCGCGGTACCATAGAGAGCATCCTGACCAGCTGTATCACTGTGTGGTACGGCGCCTGCACCGTGTCCTGCCGTAAGACTCTGCAGCGCATCGTGAGGACAGCTGAGAAGATCATCGGTGTCTCTCTCCCCCCCCTTCAGGACATCTACAACACCCGCCTCACCCGCAGAGCCATCCGGATCGCTGGCGATCCCACCCACCCCTCCCACAGCCTCTTCAGCCTGCTGCCATCGGGTCGGAGACTGCGGAGTCTCCGAGCCAAGACCAGCAGGCTCAAGGACAGTTTCTGCCACCAGGCAGTCCGGAGACTCAACTCCCTCCCAGCCCTGCCCAGCCTGCCCCTTCCCACTGCCACACTCACCGAACTCTGAGTACACGCTACATGCTGTACGATCATCCTGAACTCTATTTTTTTGTTATTTCTCATTAGACAAGACCTCACTTCAACCCTTTCTAGTTGTTTGTTTTTGCAATTACGACATTACGTCACTTTATGTACGTCACTTCCTCACTTTACATATGTCACTACCTCACTTTACATATGTCACTGCCTCACTTTCCAGACGACACTACCTCACTTTACATACAGAAATTACATGTATTGTTTGTTGTCAATTGTATGTCTTTTTTAGCCACGTTATAAGTGCCTTGCATGTCTTGCACGCTGGGTCCGAGAGGACATTAATTTCATCTGTGCTGTATGTCATGCATATTAGCATATTTGACAATAAAGCTGACTTTGACTTTGACTTTGACGATACTGTATTTGGTTAGTTCAAATGCAGGTGGATAATAATAATAATAATAATAATAATAATAATAATAATAATAATACTAATAATACATTTTATTTGTAACCGCCTTTCAAAATTCTCAAGGTCACTTTACAGTCACAAGATAAGTTTTTCTGTGGGTGAGTAGCGGCAGCCACACACGCGAGCGTTCACTCAACCCGGAAGTAACTCAAATAGACAGAAAGCTAGCTATCTATCTATCTAATAGCTAGCTAGCTAGAAAGCTAATAGATAGCCAGCTAGATAGCTAGCCAAATAGCTAAACAACCAGCCAGTCAGCTAAACAGCCAATAGATAGCTAATAGATAGCTCGGTAGCTAGCTAGATAACTGAGATTGAATGAAATTTAAAAGCAAAAATATATATTTTAGATTCCATCATTCATTTCAGGATTCTTCTGAAATGCTCCTCATGTACCATCAAAAACTAATTTGGATAATATTGAAGGTGGTGTGTTTGTACCAAAATGTACCAATACTTCTTGTTTATTTCATATCCACAGTTCGTCTCACTTGGGTTAGCTTGCTGTTGCCCAAAAGGAAATTAAGAGACACAAAATCAACAAGCCATCCACCAGTCATAAGTCCTTCATCCCAACATAAAAGCCCCGAATGATTTTGCCGCGTATAAACTAAACTTCCCGTGGGTCAAAAACAGAGCCACCATGTTGCTAATTTATTCACCAGCTGTTCTTCCCACCCACAATCTGGCCATGTTGCCGTCTCCGCAGGCTGACCTGGTGTCTCTCTTGTGGAGTACTGTGGACATCCTTTTCCCTGGAGAGGGGACTGGAGGGTGGGTTGTGTGTGTGTGTGTGGGGGGGGGGGGTGTACAAGCTCACTTTCACTCAGTGCAAATGGTTCCGCCATCTCATCCCTCCTCCTCATTGTGTCCGTGTCAGACCAGGAGAGGTGGGGGGGGGGGGGGGGGTCATTATGGAGAATGACTTTTAGACGCAGGCTTGCCTTTGTTCCCTCTGAATGCGACTGTGGAGTCCAGATGTCCGTGGCCGAGTGGGATACAAAGAGAGAGACCCCCCCCCAAAATTGCTCTATTTCTGCTTCAGTCGAAATGCGTAGCTTATTTGTGGGACCACAAAGAGAATCAAACATGAAATAGAAGGTGAACATCCTGGAAGTGTCGCTTGAAATGGGTTATTGTCATTGTCCTCAGACACTCGCAAATAACGTCTTCAATGTACAATGCTATCTGCCTCATTGCACCTCGCTGGCACTTTATTTGCTATCTATTTGCTATTCGCTATCTAGCTGGCTCGCTAGCTATATAGCTAACTGTCTACTGGCTTACGAACTTAATTCCCTGACAGAGTGTGTAAGGTGAAAAGTGTGTATCCCAAAAAATAATTTCCCATAGGAAAACATTAAAATGAGAATAATCCGTTCCCAGGTCTCCATAAAACATAATTTTCTACGTTCTAACTTTCGAAGCCTTAAAACGTCTGTGTAAGCACTCAGTCGTACAGGAGTGGTCCATCGGTGAAAAGGTTTCTTCAGCCATCATCTGTACTTCTTTGAAGGTGTCGGACATTTCGCTTCTTATTCAAGAGGCTTTGTCAGCGAAGTAAAATTTGCTCGTCAGCAAACAGTTTGCTGACGAAGTTTCTTGGATAAGAAGCGAAACGTCCGACACCTTCAAAGAAGTACAGATGACGGCCGAAGAAACATTTTCATCGACTAAGCCTTAAAACTACACAAAATATACCTTATTTTATGTATAATAATTGTTTTATGGTATTATAATTAAAGAAACAAACTCATTTTATTTACTTTTGTGATGGTCGTTGATGGCTTGATGGAATGGAGTGGCCGGTTTCATCAGCTTTAAACACTTGATAGGAATGTAACCTTCTTTCACCATCTTGAGGAACGATCCGTTGTAGGTGCTTTTTCTGCGATAATTTTACCTTGTTCCTCATCAGTTGTGTTCTGTTTAGCTTGATAGCTTTTTGCATCAAGTGTACAGATAGTTTGTATGGGTTATTTGTGGAGCCTGATTGATGGGATATTTTAACCTTGCAGTTTACACTCTGCTTTTGAACTATCATAGATGAAATGAGTCCAAATTTCACTGTTTTCTATCCATTTTATCACTCTATCTCTCTGTCGTCTGCCTGTCTCTTTAATGTTTAACCCCCCCCCCCCTCACTGCTGCGTACTTGACCAATCACGTGGCTTTAACTGAAGACTGGGGGCGGGGAATAGAGGACAAATAATATGTCGGCCGCCATTTTCTTTTTTGGAGAATGGCTTCACTCTCTCTGTCTGTAAACCCCCCACTCGCTGCTGCGTTCTTGACCAATCACGTGGCTTTAACCGACGACGGGGGGCGGGGAATAGAGGACCAATACAAGCCGGCTGCCATTTTGTTTTAGGAGACGGGCTCGTTCGCGAACGACACATCACTCATTGTGGCAGCTCTGTGTGTATCCCGAAAAATAGTTAGTATGCCAAGGTAAAATTTTCATACATTTAACGTTCCTAAACCGAAAAGTTCGTAAAGCGAGGTTTCACTCTACATGGCTTTATTTTCAAGTGTAATGAGGCTGCAGCGAAGCCTTTCTTAAAAAGCACCACTCCACGTTTTTTTGCTTCCAGTCCCCTTTTAGCTCGTCCAGTGTGCATCAGCATTGTATGACTTGTTTGCAGTGAGCCGTAGCGCACGCAGGCCCTGCAGGAACGCTGCCGCTATCTTTGTGATAAGCTGATATAATGAGCCTGAATGAAGTGATTTGCCGGTAAGAGCACTGTTTCACATTTCATTTGCTCACCATTTCACATTACACTTACTCGACAAAGTGTTATTTCTTTGCACGATAGAGCCAAAACGTCCTTTTCAAGCCATCCATTTACGTGACCTTTTTTTGTCTTGAAGGTCGTGGGTAAAGCTGCAGCCTGCAAAAAAAAAAAAAAATCCGATTAATTTTAAATAAAGGAAAATAATGTGATGTTTCATCATCCCCGATAGATTTTGTGGAAAATGTCACTTGCCTCAGGCATTTTTTTTTACTTAGTTTAATTAGTTTGAAGACATTTCAAGGTGAGCTACATTTCCAAAAGAAACGCTGCCAAGTCGCATAGCACGTTTATTCCACCATTCACACACAACTATGAACAATTTGAAAAATAGGAGAACCCGCAAACGCCAAACCTAATGAATCAGCGAATAAATAAACCCTTCATGTTCCCATGCTGCAGTTTTCCCTTCGTAAAAACTCTCATAAATCTTCAGCTCTTGTCAAAATGGAGTCTTAATGAGTTCATAAGGCTCATTCATCATTATTAATTATGCCTTACAGGCCGTTGTCTCGCAATATGGCCTTGAGCAAAACGTCTAGGGAAAGTAGGAGTGGAGAAGTTCAAGATAACTTTAGAATAATTCTATATTCATTATTAAAAGGTGAGCTCAATAAATATTCTTCAAAACAAATGCTTGGAGAGAGACAGGGCAGGAAGAATTTCTGTGTGTGTGAGTGTGTGTGCTCTCGTTTATATGTGGTTATGGGGACAAAACCCTGTTGACACAGTCACGTCCTGAGGACCATTTCACGTATGGGGACAAAAAAACCTGGTCCCCATAAAGAAAACATAAAAAAACGTTTCAGAAAGGGTGGTCCCCAGAAAGCATAAAAACGCATGTGTGTGTGTGTGTGTGTGTGTGTGTGTGTGTGTGTGTGTGTGTGTGTGTGTGTGTGTGTGTGTGTGTGTGTGTGTGTGTGTGTGTGTGTAAGAGACAGATAGTGGGTGTGAGTCCTCACTCCTTATCTGGAGTTACCCGGATCTCACAAAAAAAGTAGAAACAGGAATGTGTGTGTGTCCTCACCTCCCATCTGGAGTTATCCGGTCCTCACAAAAATATTCAAACAGAGATGTGTGTGTACGTGCATGCGCACGTGGGTGTGTGTCCGTGTGTACCCTCACTCCTTATCTGGAGTTTCCCGCACCTCACAAAAATAATGAAACAGGAATGTGTGCGCATGTGATAGTGTGTGTGTGTATGGTGTACATGCGTGTGTCCTCACTTCTTGCCTGGAGTTACCTGGACCTCACAAAAAAACGTAGAAACAGGAAAGTGTGTGTCCTCACTCCTTATCTGGAGTTATCCGGTCCTCACAAAAACATTAAATCAGGAATTTGTGTGTACATGCACATGTGTGTGTGTGTGTGTGTGTGTGGTGTGTGTGTGTGTGTGTGTGTGTGTGTGTGTGTGTGTGTGTGACTGCGTGCGCGTGCGTGTGTAGCCTCACTCCTTATCTGGAATTTGCCGCACCTCACAAAAATGATCAAACAGGAATGTGTGTGTGTGCATGTATGCGCATTTCTTCACAACATCCACTAGTGCAGAGGGAACAAAAGAGTCACCCAAAAAGAAGTTCAGTTGGAGAACAAAACAAAAACAGAATTTGTGTCTCCTATTAGTCTGCTAACTAATAAAGAGACTCCATTGCGGTGAATGCACGTTAAGGGCCCAGAATGGCTCAAAGGTGCTCATTTGCAAGGTTGCACGGCTGGGTCAGGAACACTTAACTCTGGGAGTTTTTAATTCATATTCGCCAAATGATACAAAGATAAGAGAGGCAGGTCATTGCAACTGCGACTATAACAACATTAATATGCAGCAATTTGCACAGAAAAGGCATCAAAAGGCATCACTTGCTTTGACTAGATGAGAAATGAGAATTTGGTCTCCACAGAGAGAAAATTCTGATTATATATTTATATACAAAAATAAACAAGGCAGAAACTAAAAGATGACAAATTGTGAATCACTGCAAATAAAAATACTTTCTATAGACTGAACAAGAGCATGAATAAACTTGAATTGGATTGAGTTGGATTAGCCTTTATTAGTTATGGAGAAAATGTACATTTCACAGCAGCAGAGTGATGAAAGGAAGAAGAAAGGAAAGGAAGAAGTAGAAAAAACAAAATACAGGAGCTGCTGTAAAGGCAGCCACTCTTGCGGAAAAAAAATGTGACACAACACAAAAGACACAGACGGTCATTCAATCCGAAGCACTTTCTGCACCCTTTTTGTTGCATGAAGCAGTTCTAGATGAAAGAGGAGAGGATCAAAGCGTCCTTTTTACCAGTGAGTCAGGGACGTCAGGGTGAAATGTGCACATCTGCTACAAGCTAAATGTTGAAAGCAAACACAAAGCTATAACATCCATTAACGAAAAGAGATAGTCTCACATTTCCTGTCCCACGTAAATCCGCTTCAATTCCAAGATGCGACAATTCCAACAGCACCCACCTTTCCGCTGAACAAAGCCGCGTTGTGAAATTGGAGATTAATTCATGCTGAATAGATGCTAACTTGCAAAGCAAGGTCATGAAAAATCAATATTAACTAGTCAAGTCTTTGAGAACCCTTAACTGAGCTGAACTACTGCTAAATGCGTAACCAGGCTAACTTTTGAGTCGACGCTAACTGAAGCCTTTCGACTTTATTTGTATAGGAACGGAGAAAATGGGGATTATTTTTGTCTTTCCATTTTCAATTGAGTGACACTTAGCTGAGATTATTTCCATTTAGCAAACGCATCCATCTGGTGTTTACAAAAATTGAAGAGGAGGAAAGAAAAAAAACAACAGCAAGTGACACTCATTGCTTGCTTGGTACAAACAGACCTGTCATGTAATTGCTATGCTTTCTTGTTAGACATCCGGTTATGAATATGATTCAAATAATTTTGAAGAGGAAAGCATACATGTTTGCAATCAATTATAGAATTTATTACGTGCCATTTTGAGGCAACATTGAGGGAAAATGTCTCACCGAAAAAGAGGCACAAAATGGCGCCCTCCTGTGGCCACCTCCATTTCCACATGCTGATAAATTCCTTATATTGAGTTTGGACGCCCTTTTCTGGCGGCTTTTGGGTGCAACACAAGGTTTTCAGACCAAACAATACAGCAAAATACATTGACGTGATGGAAGGACCGCTACAATGCGTCTTTTTTTCCGGTCAGGGGCGTTCCTTTAGTGACGTCACGTACGGACTTGTCACCAACTCAAAAACAAGACTTCCTGAATATTCAGCGCGAGTCTTAAAACGTAAAATATAGCTATATGCGGTGGAGTCTTATTAAAATACGCTCAACAGAAGTCATTTGAAGCCATTTTACAAATTATGGACACAACTTGTCCGGAGACGTCGGTTGTCCTTTAATGTAAATTCTACACAAATGTACTCTATTGTGCACATTGTATGGCAATCCCCTATTTGATTTTATTATACCACATTCCACGTAGAGAAATCATATTTAAAAAAAAAACGGGGAGAAAGGTCAGACTTGTGATTCCAAATAAGGCTCTGGAAGGCCCTCTGCTGACTGGAAGCCGAGGTTGCAAGCAACCCTGACCATAGTAATGGCGGCAGTGTCATTGGATAATTTATTACTGTTCAAATGAATGAATGAATAAATAAATAAATAAATAAATAAATAAATAAATAAATAAAATGAATGAATGAATAAATAAATCTCATCCTTCTATTTTGAGGGGGGTTAAAATGTCTATCCATAATGTATTCATAAATGAAATGTATTATTATTATTATTATTGACACTGATTCGCTGTGGCGACCGCTGAGGGGAAAAGCCGAAAGGAAAAGAAGATTATTATTATTATTATTATTATTATTATTATTATTATTATTATTATTATTATTATTGTTGTTATTTATCGCACAACCCCAACAGACATACGGGGGTTTCCATGTGATAACCACTAGATGGCAGACGACACCAACATGATAACACTCTCTTGTGCTGGTCATTTTCTTTCGTTCGTTCGTTCTCTCTCTCTCTCTCTCTCTCTCTCTCTCTCTCTCTCTCTCTCTCTCTCTCTCTCTCTCTCTCTCTCTCTCTCTCTCTCTCTCTCTCTCTCTCTCCCACCCCTCCCTCCTCTCTCTTTCACACTTGTAGAGTGGACTCTTACCACCTGGCAGCATCACAGATAACAAATTCCGAGTGTGACAATGGATGCATTCAGGATCGTTTAACACACTTAAGATAAAAGCATATCTTGCTGGAGTTATAATATTAATAATACATTTAATTTCTAAGCGCCTTTCAGAACTCTCAAGGACACTCTCAAGAGAAGAACTTTTTTTTTGTGTGTGGGTGAGCAGCGGCAGCCATTCACGCCAGCGTTCGCTCTACTTGGAAGTAACACGAAACTAAATAACAAATAATTTGACAACATAAAGACACATAGTCGTTTATTCTTCAGCACTTGTTGTGCCCCCTTTGTAACATGAAGCAGTTCTAGATGAAAGAGGAGAGGATCAAATGATCCTTTTTAGCAGTGGATCAGGGACATCAGGGTGGAATGTGCACGTCTACTACAAGCAAACTACAAGTTATGACCCAAAACCTGAAAATTAGGGTTGAGAGGGCGATCCATCCATCTTTGATTAGCTTTGTCCTTGTAAGCATATTTTCTTTTCATTTTTTTCTATCTATTTGAGTAACTTCTGAGGTGAGTGAACGCGAGGCGCGTGTGACTGCCGTTGAGAGAAAAACTGATCATGTGACTATAAAGTGACCTTGAGAATTTTGAAAGGTGCTTAGAAATGAAATGGATTATTGTTATTTATTAGCTGGCTAGCAAGCTATATAGCTAGCTCGCTAGCTATATAGCTGGCTATCTATCTGGCTGGCTAGCGCGCTATTTATCTGTATATCTATTAGCTAGCTAGCTTTCTAGCTATCTAGATATTAGCTATCTATTGGCTATCTATTAGCTAGCTAGCTTTATGTATTTGAATAACTTCCGAGGTGAGCGAACACTGGCGCGTGTGGCTGCCGCTGCTCACCCATAGAAAAACTGATCCTGTGACTGTAAAGTGACCTTGAGAGTTAAATGCGCTTAAAAATGAAATGTATTATCGTGATTTATTAGCTTTCTAGCTAGCTATATAGCTAGCGAGCTAGCAATATAGCTAGATAGCTATCAATTAGCTAGCTAGCTTTCTATCTATTTGAGCAACTTCCGAGGTGAGTGAACACTGGTGCGTGTGGCTACCGCTGCTCACCCACAGAAAAACTGATTCCGTGACTGTAATGTGACCTTGAGAGTTTTGAAAGGCGCTTATAAATGAGTGAGTATAAATGAAATGTATTATTATTATTATTCATTAGCTGGCTAGCTATATAGCTGGCTCACTCGCTATCTAGCTGGCATGCACATTACGAGTGTCTAAAGTTGAAAAAATAACATTAACAACAATTCTAACGAAGACTGCATTCTAAATGATTATTTTTAGACCTCTTTGACTAATGAGTTTGCTTTGGCAAAATAACGCTGCGAAGCGTAATTGCTTTGAGGTTTCCAGAGGTCAAAAGTTGAACGTATCTTCTTGATGAGCTGCAGTAGCTCAAGCGCCCGGCAGGGGACGCCAAAGCTCCGGACTGTCAAGCGGGAAGTCACTCGGTCGCTACGCCGCACACGAACTCTCACACTCGGCTTGGCCGATCGCACTTGTTCCCGTGCTGGTCGTACCCGACAGTACAGTTGACGGTGAGAGCACGGCGGAACGTGACACACAAACGCGGGGCTTCAGAGGTTGTCGTCGCCGCCAGTAAAGTGACGTTCGTCGGCCAAACGTGCCATGAAGGGAAAGCTTTTTCTTTCACGCCTACAAGAGTCGCTCCCGTCCTGGCTTCTTGTGGAGTTACCTGAGCAAACGATTCGCAGGTGTGTAATTGCGGTGGACAAGTTTGGAAAAAGCTAACTGCTTGCTGGATGTGGCGCCATGGAGATTCACTCAAGACTGCGAGCTTTGATATTCATCTGGTGGATTGTTCAAGGTAAGAGGAGTCATTAGAAGACGAAGCTTCTTGTCTAATTTGCACGTAAACTGTGGTTGAAACCAAGGTCAAATGATTGCTGTGATGTAAATAGCCTTTTTAATACTCACTTTATTAATACTCTCACGGGGGACGAACTCAGTTGTACTGTTCTCCATGCAAAGACACAGCTTTTAATTAGTGGAATAATATGAAAAAATACAAACGAGGCAACTTTTATTTTACAAATATCCATAAAAATCGGCAAAATCCATTGAATCTCTCCAAATGTATTACTTTTCCCTGAATGTATTTATCTACACTCTAAAAAAATGTGCTTAGAATTACTTAGAATTTGCAATTGAATATGACAAATTTACACACGCACACACATAATAATATATGTATGTCTACATATTAGGATGTACGTGTGTTTGTATATATGTGCATGTATGTATGCATGTATATAAACCGTTATTTAAAATTTGACAAATTTTCAATTACAGCGAACCCTCGTTTATCGCAGGAGATACGTTCCAAAAATAGCCCGTGATAGGTAAAATCGGCGAAGTACAATGTAGTCAGTTCTTTTTAAAATTTTATTTTACAATGCAAAACTACATACTGCAGAATGAAACAAAAAAATAAAACCTCTTTTTCTATAGTTTATAGAATGGTGTTGTAAAACAATATTTTGCCTGAACCGCAAAGTAGCGAGGGATCACTGTAAAAGTCATTGCTAATAGTTGCATCACAATACAAATGCTGCATAATATGATTTTATTCTGCTTTGTTTGCAGTGTTGTTTCTTTTACTTTGTTTGTTTGCACATTTGCATGCCATTAAGAGAAAAATAAATTTCCCCTGAAAAAAAATCCGCGATGTACTGAAGCCATGATAAGTGAACCGTGAAGTAGCGAGGGATCACTGTAAACGTCGTTGCTAATAGTTGCATCACAATACAAATTATGCATAATACACAAAGATAAACAAAAACTAGACTTGTACATTATAAATAGCACAGCCACTTTATGTTGATTAAATACAGTTACATATATTATACAGTATATGCTTTATATTGTATTTTTATACTTTGAACTAGGTACAGTTCTTTTTAGGAAATGTTTTATGCACTTCTTCAGTTCACTTTTCTGTCTTTTTTTTGTACATGCAATAGTTTTTTTTTTTTCTTCTTTTCAATCTCCCCTTCTCCCCCTCCCCATTCAATTTTGCTGCTATAGATTGCAATTTTTCCCACTGTGGGACTATTCAAGATTTTCTGATTCTGATCCTGATACACATTGCAATTCGAAAGTGTTGTGAATAGAAAAAAATATGTTTTACACAAAAATCAATTAGATAATGAAAGTAAATTTGTTATCGGTTGCCCCATTTTGGTCCATGACGTTCACTTTTAATCTGTAAATGACTCCTACAGTAGTTGTTTCAGTCCAAACATGGATTTTCTTTTTTAACCAGATGATGTAATATATGGTTTGCACGTCTCTTCAAAGAGAGAAATAGTTCCGGGTTTTTGTGAGGTGCATCTACTTTCTCTTGGCGGTTTAAAGTTGCACTTACTTCGATGTTTTAGAAACCCAAATGCAGGAACAAGCATGCTGACAAGTCATAAAATATGTCTTAAAAAATATATATTACTCTGTATTCCACTGTGGTTGTGCCGCTTGTGTTTTAAACCGAGGTGGTTGAGAGGGGTCTAGCTTTTAAGCACATATTGGAGGAACGCTTCTTCATCTTGAGAGGGCATAATGTTGTCTTGGCACGCTTGAACGCTCCAAAAATGAATTTCCACGATGTCGAACGATGTTGCTCTAGCGTCCCCGGTGAGCTTTGAAATGACATAAAAGCAGAGATTTACCTGGAGAAAAATAAATAAAAAAATAAAAAGAAGCAGACATGCTCACGCGCTGACTTATTTATTGGGGGTAGGGCGCATAGATGAGCGATATATGCATTGATTTGATCTGATGAGGTCGTACCTTAGTGTTTATTGCGGCTGCTTTCAAAGTTCCTATTTAGCAGAGCAACGTGATATTGTGTCACCAAGCGAATGCAAGCGTTTGCACACATTAAATATGATTAATTTCCCCCCTTCTTACTCCAAAGCAGCTCATACTGTGTATAATTCAGACGCTTTTTCGGAGAAGCCCCGAAGGCTCCTCAAACTTGTGTGAGTCAAGTGAGCACTGCATCATTTTTGCTTTACGCTCTTGTTGAACATTTGGATTTAGTGAAGCGCTATGGGGGGGGGGGGTGGTCGGACAAATGTGTGATGTGAGTAGACGGCACCTTTATTGGAGATGGAGATAGTCAAGTCCGTCAACATTGGGACATGGTCAGATCTCATTTTTTTGCCTGTAAACGTCACCTGACAAGATGTTCTTTAACTGCAGTTTTAATTTCATAGTGTTTCTTTGAATGTGTCGGATGGATGAATGTACTTCTTTGAATGTGTCGGATGGTTCGCTCCACATCCGAAAAGCTTCGTCAGCGAACAAAATTTATGCTGGTAGCACTAGCCCTATATATCCCTAATATGCCAGACCTCTGCTTTGATAGGTCCCTGTTCTAAGGTTGTAGGGAGCAGTGGACTACTCCCTGAAGCTAATCTGATGACTTCTTTTGTACTGTTTGATTATGGTCTATGACTGGCCTTGATTGCCCCATTCACCCTGAGATAGTCAAGTCCGTCAACATTGGGACATGGTCAGATCTCATTTTTTTTTGCCTGTAAACGTCACCTGACAAGATGTGCTTTAACTGCAGTTTTAATTTCATAGTGTTGAAGTACTTCTTTGAATGTATCGGACATTTCGTTCCTCATCCGAAGAGCTTTGTCAGTGAACAAAATTTGTGCTGGTAGCACACACACACACACACACACACACACATATATATATATATATATATATATATATATATATATATATATATATATATATATATATAAAAGGACTTGTTTAATTGATTGCAAACATGTATGCTTTCCTCTTCGGAACTATTTGAATCATATCCATAACTGCATGAGTAACAAGAAAGCATCTGCTCCGAATCTGAACTCTCTGAAGCCATTGTTTTGATTCTAGAGCAAGGCAGTGTGTGACCAATAGTGACATCACAAACAAGGGGGCGGGACTTTCTTAATCTGCCAATTTCCGAGTTCATTTTGTGGCAGTTTTGGGACATTTTAAGTCATTTTTATTGGTGTTTTGCATTTGACAAAAAAATATCAGCCTGCATATTTTCGATATTTTAGATGCTATAAAACATTTTTCTGATGTCAGGAAACAAAAAATGGTGTCGGTTATCCTTTAAACAACTATGAAGGGAATCTGTAAATATCATGTGGATTCTGCTCAATATCACTTGTTTGTCATCAATGCTTGAAGCCGAAAATAAAGAAAATCTGTGCAATCTCGGCAAACCCACAACTCCGATGATGGAAGTCCGCTTTCACGTTACAACACGCATTTCTTTTTCACACCCCAGAAGCTGATCCCGTTCGACAGCAACTTTCCCAATCCAAAATTACTGACACCCGTAGCTAATTAGCCTACAATATAAATCTTGTAATACTCTGCCCTCGTCATGCAGAGTGCAGAGCTTTTTTTTTTTTTTTTAGACGTTTTATAACCATTAACACCTTTGATTCTGGCTGAGTGTATATACCAGCTATGTCACATGACTGATCGCTCAAAGTGGGGCGAGGACGGTGACAAGGTGACTCTAGCCTCCAGTCTGAATGTAGCGTTAGCTCAATTTTTTCCCATTACCGCCTCTGAGCCAGCACCGTTCATTTTTGGCCACTGCTATCAAGATTGTTGACGTGTCCTCGGCTAAGCTGCTCCGCGGCGGCGTAAACCTCGTGTTTTCCGCGGCCAGCGAAACCGCATCACATCGTAGCTGAGCTCTAAGGGTCAACTCATCTCATCATGTTTGGGCTTCATTAGCTAAAGTAGAAAATTAGGCCAGTGTGGGCACTAACGACCGGGTATATTTTCCCATCCAGACGCGGTATGAAATCATTTTTCCATTTGGGCACAGTGTATAGTACTTTATAAGGCGATAGAAAAGCTCATTAACTCATTCACTGCCAGACAAGTGCAAAAATGTGTCCACTCCAGTTTTTTTCCAGGGTTTTTGTCATTGTCACTCGAATTCCAGGACCCACAGAATATTGAGTTTTAGGACTACAGAAACATTCAATGCAGCGTAGGAAACCTCAGACTCTCTTCTGTCATCGGGAAAAATGAGTTAATTCCTAAATTATATGGGTCTGGAGTTATATGAGCTTGAAATGGGGTCGACTGTTCAAAATGCAATGCAATACATACTGTACATATTGGTTTATATAGCGCTTATCCAGCTAGCTAGTTATCTGTTGGATAGCTATTAGCTAGCTAGTTATTTGGCTATCTGTTAGCTAGCTAGCTAGCTGGCTGGCTATCTCTTAGATGTCTATCTAGATGGCTGGCTCTATATTAGCTATCTATTAGCTAGCTATATTACGATCTCACGTGGCTCAACCGGCCCTCCTTGTCTTGCTATCTATTAGCTATCTGGCTGGCTAGCTAGCTATCTAGCTGGCTATGTATTAGTCACCCGCGGAAAAAAATATCCTGTGACTGTAGTGTACTTGAGAGTTTTGAAAGGCGCTTATAAGTGAAATGTATTATTATTATTATTATTATTATATAGCTAGCTAGCTCCCTATCTGGCTATCTATTTGCTATCTATTACCTATCTGGCTGGCTGGCTATCTATCTAGCTGGCTATCTGTTAGTTATATAGCTACCTCACTAGCTAGCTACCTAGCTGGTCATCTATTTGCTATCTATTTGCTGTCTATCAGCTCTTTGGCTGGCTTGCTAGCTGGCTATCTATTAGTTATATAGCTAGCTAGCTGTCTATCTATTAGCTATCTATTGGCTATCTATTAGCTAGCTAGTTTTCTATCTATTTGAGTGACTTCCGGGTTGAGTGAACGCTGGTGCGTGTGGCTGCCGCTACTCACCTAAAGAAAAACTTATCCTGTGACTGTAAAGTGACCTTGAGAGTTTTGAAAGGCGCTTGGAAATGAAATGTATTATTATTGTCCTATTTATTTTCAATTCCCGAATAATTTAGGAATGAACTGTTAACTTTTCTGACGGTTAGCATCGATAGTCACGGTTTTCGAGAACAAGGGATATTTGAATACGAACCTTTCAAATATTTACAAGCCTGTTTTCCAGAATCAAAAGGGTCATACGGTGATTTATATCATTTGTTACCCGCAACCTGTTTCTCCCGCTACCTCTGCAGTCTTAATGGCTCCCAGTAAGTGACATTTAAATTCAACGTGATGCAATTATTCTTCCCTGTCAGTGACACAATCTCGTGCGGAGACGATAGTGCCATGTTGTACATCTTTACTGTCACTTTTTTTGAGTCGAGTCCATCTCCCCTCCCCCCATTGCCCCCCCCACCCCCCTTGACGCCATGCATGGCTGCATTTGTTAGGCTGACACATACCTTAGTGTGGGTGTTCCACGAGGCCGTCTAATTGACGACACGTACAAACACACACACACACACACACACACATATTCCTGTTTTAACGGTTTTTGTGAGGTCCGGATAACTCCGGATAAGGAGTGAGGACCACCGTTGATGATAAGTTTAGAGAGGAACTAGTATTACATTACACTTACATTACACTTCTTTAAAATCAAAGGAATAAAAAGTGGACTTGAAACTTAAATAACAGCCGGAGTGAGGTTTCTGAATGGGTACATTCAAAGTCCTCACTTTTGTGGTGAATTAGGTTAAAATATCATTTTACTTTTTGTGGTATGAACTTTTTATTCTCATTAAACACGGACACAGACATAAACATAGACAGTGAGTAAAAAGTGTGTGTATCCGAGTGAAATGAAAATATACACCAAAAAATCATTTTAGGTGAATTTGTGAGGACCTCTGAAACTTTAACAGATGCATATATAGACCCTCTAGAAGCCCTTAGATAGGTCCTCACTTGTCAAAAATGTCCTCACTGCGTATGGTATAAAATGTTACTGGTCTTCACAAGACCAGTCATACAAACACACACACACACATCCCTGCAGAAGGTTATAGATTTGCTGATTGATTGCTGTGAAATGTAAATTTCTCCACTGCGAGACAAATAAAGGCAAATCCAATCCAATCCGATCCAATTGCAGGCAGGCAATGTACAAAAAAAAAGTAAAACTAGACCACATTAGTGGGCAAACCTTACAAGTCATACAATTTGGAATTCAAACAGTTGAATTCCATTGTTTTGATTCTAGAGCAAGGAAGGACGTCCTGGCGTGATGTCACGAACAAGGGGGCGGGACATTCTGAAACTCGCCATTTCCGGGGTCATTTTGAAGTAGTTTTAGGACACTTGAACTCTTTTTATGTGACTAAAAATATCAGCCTGCATGTTTTGAGTATTTTAGATGCTATAAAACGTTTTTCTGATGTCAGTTAGGAAACAAAAAAATGGTGTCGGTTGTCCTTTAAGAAGGTGGTCAACACAGCAAATGTGACGGGAATTAGCAGTGACGCGGCACAGCTTGTTATTTAAACGGCGTTTGAAGAGGCGTATTTTTGAAAAAGACTTTAGTCACCGTCTGCTAGCTCACTTCTGCTTTGCGCTTACAAATATAATACGATTCCATTTTGGCCGTAAACATCGGATTGGATGCCCATTAGTTTGTGCATGCACGCTGCATCCCTCCTCCCAACCTTCTCGCCACCGCCACCGCCGCCGCCGTTGACTCAGAGGCGAATGTGACTCAAACCGCCGCCATCATTATATTCACACACCAATCAGCATTTCGCGATGGCAAATCGCTCGCTTTGATGTTCGCTACAGTACACCGCATTATCCGTTTTGCCATCTACGACCCACACGTTATCTAACTGGCCTACAACTGTAATCAGCCAAGAGAATCTTAAGCGAACGCCGGGGCCACCAAAGCCAAATATACCAAGGAAGAAAATGAAGGGGCGGCATCACGTGCGTACATCATCACCATCGCACTTTCCTTCCCTGAAAGAACTTGCATTGAATCTTCCATTTTACTCCTGAAACAAACTAAATGGCCGATGATACGATGTTCATTCAGTCTTTCACAAGACCAATTGCCACTCTGGCGCACAACCAATCAGATGATCCGTCCATCCATTTTCGATGATGTTAATGTGAAGTAGTTGCCGCAGCGTGGGTTACTTATTGATAATTAATTATTATGTGTATGGTTGTCAAGAAGAACTCCTCAATTAATCAATGCCTAAAAGTAGTAAATACAGTAAAGTCTCGTTATATCGATATCGGATATATCGATAGTCCCGGTTATATCGATACTATTTCTATGCACGCACGGAGAAAATTACATGCAAACAGGGTCGGATATATCGATAGTCCCGGTTATATCGATATTTTTTCGGACTCCCTTGAATATCGATATAACGAGACTTTACTGTAAGTTATAATAATTCATTTTTATGTACAGTATTAGCTATCTATTAGCTGGCTATCTAGCTCGCTATCTTTTTGCTATCTATTATATTATATCATTAAATTATATTTCATCTGTGCTGTATGTCATGCATATTAGCATATTTGACAATAAAGCTGACTTTGACTTTTTGACTTTGACTGTTAGCTATCTAACTAACGAGCTGGCTATCTAGATAGCTATTTTTTTAGCTAGCTATTTGCTATCTATCTAGCTAGCTATCTACTAGCTGGCTATCTATTAGCTATTTGCTAGCCAGCCATCTAGTATTGGCTATCTATTAATTATACAGCTAGCTAGCTGTCTAGCTGGCTGTCTATTAGCTATCTATTCAAGATGTCCGTTTTTAGGAAGATCTCTCAGGCTAAGGTCCAGAATATCATGCAGTTAAGAATACAGACGCTCCCCAAATGATGAACATTCAAGTTACAAACAATGGTACATACAAACATTTTTTTGTAACATATGTAGTATTCTCTCCAGTTGTACATGTACATATATTTCATTAAATGTTTATTTTTTCAGTACAAACCAATACAGGTTGCTTATACAAGCCTTAAATATACTTATATAAACCTTAAACATACTTACATAAGCCTTAAACATACATTCCATACAAAATATAACACTGAATCAATTTACAACCAAATTCACCTTACGAACGACCGCTCGGGAACGTATCTCGTTTGTAAGTTAGGGAGCGTATGTACATTCGAGTTCATATCCAAATAGACAGTTCTGCTTCTGTTGTCTGCCCTTCCTGGAGCAAAGCACATCCATTTGGTCCACTCGAAATGGATTTTCTGAATAATCTATAGGAAGGAGCTGAAATAAGGTATATTTTGTGTAGTTTTAAGGCTTAGAAAATTATGTTTTATGGGGACCTTGGTACGGATTATTCTCATTTTAATGGTTTCCTATGGGAAATTATTTTTTGGGATACACACTTTTCGCCTTACACACTCTGTCTGGGAAGCAATGAAGTTTGTAAGCCAAGGGATCACTGTAAATTCAATTCATTCACTTCAATACAAGGAGCATTTTGACACTGAGCAAACGTCTCGTCCAAAAAAGTCACGCTCGCGTCATAGAAATCACGAAAGGCTTTTCATTGCTCACTTTCAAAGTGGCTTGACTTTTTTTTCAGCACTTCTACTTTGACGTTCTATTGCACAGGTGTCAAAGTCAAGGCCCGGGGGCCAAATCAGGCCCGCCACATCATTTTATTCGGCCCGCGAAAGCAAAACAAGCATGTAAAGTGACATGATGCTCGCTGAGGTCCGAACCAAAATTTGAAATTGTCCCACGTAAACGGTCATTATGTTGTGACTTCACATTTGAAAACTAGTCATTTGTTAATTTGTTGTGCGCTCTATATGTAATATTTGAAGGGGATGAAATATTCTACTGGCTTCCCCAAATTCATAACGGCCCCCCGAGAGGAAACCGTAACTACTATGTGGCCCGCGGCAAAAAAAATTACTTTGACACCCCCGTTCTATTGTAAGCGTCGTCTCCATCTTGAAAGATCCTACCTGCGCTCGAGGAAACTCCACTGCACTCTATTTCTCGTCTTCATCCCGACACAATTATTCTCTTTTAAATGAGACAAGATCTGCATCTAAAGTTGCTGAGACAGCCAGAACACGTTTCCATTATTATGATGATTATTATTATTTCACCAAAAGATGACACAAGTCTTTGATGTGAAAATGTTTATCTTTGATCTAGGGAGAAAGATGTGTTTTCGAGGGTAAAGAGGTGTTAGAAAACGCCGGTATGTGCAGAAATAAAACACTTATTTTTTTTCCATGAGAAGGAAGGAAAATGGGTTGAATGATGGTGAGCCCGTGAATATTATTGTCTGGCTTTGCGGTTATAGATGAGCAATATTAGGGTCCCCCCCCTGCCCCCTCTCTCTTGCTAGCTAGAATAGTTTCAAAATGTCAGTTGACGGGCAAATCATGGTTTCTTTGCCACTGGAATTGTCTTCTTGTTTCTCTCTCCGAGGAGAAAGCTACGTTTCGATGAGTATTCATTGAGGGGTGAGAGGCAGGTTGAGCCTTTTCACCAGATGGCAGGTGGGGGGGATTAATACTGTCATCTGGCTGCAGGTGTAACCTGGCGTTCCGGGCTCCAGGCCTGCTCGCGTGACGCCAACGAAGGTCCCTGTGGTTACTTATCGACTGCAACTCTGAATTAAAAATCTCCCGATAAGGAATGCTTGCTTGTGTGTCAGGATGATAGTTGTGATGCAGTTTTACAATACAATACAATACAATATACAGTGATACCTTGCCTTACCAACTTAATTGATTCCCAGGCAGAGTGTGTAAGGCGAAAAGTGTTTATCCCAAAAATTAATTTCCCATAGGAAACCATTAAAATGGGAATAATCCGTTCCCAGGTCCCCATAAAACATAATTTTCTACTTTCTATTTTCTAAGCCTTAAAACTACATATGTATATACATTGTATTATAATTAAAGAAATAAACTGTACTGTATGATAAAGGTGTTTTATTTACCTTTGTGATGGTCGTTGATGCCTTGATAGCTTTTTTCATAAAGCGTCTCAAGGAGCTCTGGGTTGTACGTCTTGGAAGTTGTGATTCTGCAACAGCGACAGATGCAAGCAAACACACTAGAAACATCATTAATAGCTGGGTCCCTTGCTTGTCTTTTCATTTCAAGTTGAACTGATGGCTAGTGCGCGTTATTTGTGGAGCCTGATTGATGGGAATTTTAACCTTGCAGTTTACACTCTGCCTTTCAAAGTTGAAACGAGTCCAAATGTCACTGTTTTCTATCCATTTTATAACTCGCTGTCGTCTGCCTGTCTCTTTGTTGTCTCTTTGTCGCCCCCTCGTTCGTGACGTCACACCAGGACGTCTTGCCTTGCTCTAGAATCAAAACAATGGTACAAAAGTGTAAGGAATTAATCAGCCCGTTTCCACAGGCTGATTAATTCCTTACACGGAGCTTTGTCGCCCTCTTCTGCCTCTTTTTGGTGCAAAACAAAGTTTTCAGACCAAACAAGTACAGCCAAATGCATTGACGTGATGGAAGGACTGCTACAATGTGTCCTTTTTTCGGTCAGGGGCGTTCCTTCAGTGACGTGGGGTGAAGACTCGTCACCAACTCAAAAACAAGACTTTCTGAATATTCATGTTTTAAAAGGTAAAATATAGCTATATGCGGTGGAATCTTTGTAAAATACGCTCAGAAGAAGTCATTTGAAGCCATTTTACAAATTATTGACACAACTTGTCCGGAGACGTCGGTTGTCATTTAAGTTTGCCATCAAATGACGGAATTCGTCTGCATGCTCTTCTACCTTCTTGGCATTGTTTGATTATTTTTCAAAATATTTCAGGCATTCATACAAATTCAACTTGGACTGCAATGTTAGCTTGTAAAAAAGTAAAATCCTTTAACTGAAAGTCTAGCAAGACTTTTAAAAGCAACCTCAAAATGACAATGACACAACTGCAAGAATGTGTTGTTATGCTCGTTTCTTATCAAAAAGAAAGAAAGAGGGATCCATTATCATATTCTTGCAAGTAGAAAGCGATCAGACCATTTATGACGGTTTAAAAGGATTTAAGTGTCTTTCATTATTCATCTATTGGCTGCCACGCAGGCTAATTACCCAAACGAAGACCAACATGGAGGCACTTTTAAGTCAAATCCCACAACGGAGATGAGTGGCATGCCTTTAATCTTCTTCCAATCAACCGAGTGTCAATTCAAGTGGCTTGAAATAGTGAAACAAGCTCGTCTCGTTTCAGTCAAGACAAGACGTGAGATATGCTTTGAATTTCCAACGGGAAACATCCCATAGCAGTAAATGGTGAATGTATTGTTCCTATACACCCACCGGCCATTTCCTTAGCTAACACTTTTACAATTTAAATCCCAAATACATTTTATCAATTACGATAAATATCTGCTGCAGTTCTACATTAATGAAGTCAATATCACCACATGAAATCAATGACTTCATTGAATAATCATTCATAATTCTTTTTTCTCTCTCTTCACTTATTTTTATTTATCTAGCTATCCAGTTATCTAGCTAGCTATATAGCTAGCTGGCTAGCTATCTCGTTAGCTATCTATTAGCTAGATATCTATCTAGCTGGCTGGCTATCCAGCTACCTATCTATTAGATATCTAGCTGGCTGGCTAGCTATCTCGTTAGCTATATAGCTATCTAGGTGGCTAGCTATCTAGCTAGCTATCTATTAGCTCACTTTCTATCTATTTGAGTTACAGAGTGAACGCTTCCTTTGTTCGAGTCTTTGTTCGCAGTGTCTGAGTGAACATCTTTGACTGCAAATATAGCTTGTAAAAAAGTAAAAAAGACACCTATTTAAATCCGATTTTTCTTATTATTTTTTTAATTATGAATCCGGTCTTTTTTGTCTACATTTGTCTTCTGTGTAGTGTGTAATATAATAATAATAATACATTTAATTTATAAGCGCCTTTCAAAACTCTCAAGGTCACTTTACAGTCACTGTATAAGTTTTTTCTGTGAGTGAGCAGTGGCAGCCACAGGCGCCAGCGTTCACTCAACCCGGAAGTAACTCAAATAGATAGAAAGCTAGCTAGCTAGCTAATAGATAGAAAGCTAGCCAGCTAGTTAATAGATAGCTAATAACCAGCTAGCTAGCTAGCCAGACAGCTAATAGATAGCTAGTAAGTTTACCAGTTTAGAAGCCAAACGCAACATTGAACGTACCTGTTAGCACATTTATGATGTGTGTTAGCATCGACGGGGTGTTTCAAAATAAACTTACTTATCACTTATCATACAATGTTCATTTGTTTTCTTTCATTGAGAAACCTCATCAGTCACGTTCCAAATATGCCTGGACATTTATTATGATGATGCAATAATTGCAGTATATGATTCCTTTCACAGGAGTAGTCTTGTTTGTGCCACGATAGATGAGCTCCCGTGTCAAAGAACCGCGGTCGTGTTATGAGGTCGTCTTGTCTGCCCTCCCCTCCCTCGAGAAAGCCAGCTTGTGCTGATCATGAGATTAGAGGCATTTTAGTCACCTGGCGTTAGAAAAAAAGGACATTTTTATACCAGGTCGCTCCATCAGTACGTTACTACGGTCAACATATTCCCTGGTTCAAGATGAAACCCTCCAAAAATGTCTTCTTTTCGCACAACTGCAATAATTCCTAGCTTTGTAGAACCGACTGAACGCTGGCGACAAACGGGCAGATGCGTTTACATCTCAACCACCAGCACCACCAACGCAGCAACAACGGAACATGAAGAATGGGGGGGTAAAAAGAAAGACTTTCGCCTCCATTGGTGGCTTCATCCAGCTCGTCTAATCAGCGTTCTGTGGAAATGTGGTCGAATTAAAGGCTTGACCCCTTTGCAGCCAACTGGCTGTAAAGATCTTAACACAATCACGGCTTTAGGGAAGGCAATTTAATACGTATTGCAACGCTCTGGGTCACACAGTGTCACGCCGGAGGAAATCCGGCCATTCCCCTTTAGCTTTGATGCTTTACACTTTACACTGTCAAGATGGCGCCTTTGTAAATACTATTGAATGTATACAGGGAATAAAACTTCCTTTGTATCAATTTGTATCATCCAATTTTGTCTCCTCATAACAGGCCATGTTTTCTGTTATGTCTTCTGACTATTATTTAACATTTTGTTAAGCGCTTTGTTATAACTTCATCTTTTTGAAAGCGCTACAGGCACCAATCAATGCATAAAACCAGTAAATGAGTAATAATAATTCATTTTTATGTATGGTATTAGCTAGCTAGCTATTAGCTGGCTATCTGGGTGGCTATCTAGCTAGGTATCTATTTGCTGTATATATATATAATATATATATATATATATATATATATATATATATATATATATATATATATATATACAGTAAAGTCTCGTTATATCGATATCGGATATATCGATAGTCCCGGTTATATCGATATTTTTTCGGACTCCCTTGAATATCAATATAACGAGACTTTACTGTATATATATATATATATATATATGTGTGTGTGTGTATATGTCTATATGTATGTATATATATGTGTATATATATGGATACAGTAAAGTCTCGTTATATCGATATTCAAGGGAGCACCGAAAAAATATCGATATAAACGGGACTATCGATATATCCGACCCTGTTTGCATGTATTTTTTTCTCCGTATCGTGCATAGAAATAGTATCGATATAACCGGGACTATCGATATATCCGATATCGATATAACGAGACTTTACTGTATATATATATATATATATATATATATATATATATATATATATATGAATAGCGACCATGTTTCTTTTTGTTGTTGTTTTTCATGTTTTAGGGATGTAATGTGGGCGGTGACCTCCTGTTTACAGGATGCTTTGAAATATGAAAATTGGATCTGAGGGTCAATTAACAACACCAACATCCTTGTTTTGAAATCAACATTCACGCTATGACTTCCCCTGTGGCTCATCTAATGTAGAGCCATTGGTTCTGGTAAACGTGCAAATAAATCATTGATAATAATGTAAAAAAAAATGTTTTGAAGATAAATAACGAGCCCACCCGGAGTTAAGTGTTTGTACAATCACATCAAATCAGATTTACCCTACTTCACCACTCACCAGATTGAGACATTTCGACATCCAACAGATTAAATGCCAAATCTGTTGCCATTAAGGTGCCAGATTTTTATCAATTTATTGGGGCAGAGAAACGTGCAAAGTAGCTCAAGAGGATTACACAAAAACCAGAATAAAACCTCTTTCATGTGTCTTGGATCATTACACGCAGACATCACTTGTTCGGCCTCAAGGGAGTCTGCGCCTTAATCCCGGTGCCGAAGGCGAGGCTGGTGTTTAAATGCATTTCCAAAGCCAACCCTTGAGTGGCCTTAAAAGCTTCTACCAGCACATCTATCATGTCAGGCATGTCGCTGGCATCAAATTATTTTGCTTTTGGAATAATCCATGTTGATTGTGCTCCTCTCACCTCTCGAACGTTTGGCAGGACTCTCTAATTGTGTGGCAGGCAAGTCACCCGGCAACCCTGTTGTTAAAAGCCTTGAAAGGATCTGATTAGCAGTGTGGGCACAGGTTTATTGTGCGTCGCTTGTCTTTCCAGGAATTATGTTGCATTCTGAAGCTGATTTACAATGTCCATTTCACAACAGCCGAATTCAAGTATGGTGCGCTTGCTGTTCTGATTACAGCCCGTTTAGGCTCCTGCAAGCTAATCATTGTTTCTGTCCTTAGAGTTTTAAAGCTGGCTAATAAAATGATTTGGAGTAACGGGAAGTTTGCAACTGGTTGCTAGTAGGATGAAGGAGAGTTTGTCATCTCACCTAGCTGAGCCTTGGTGAGCGTCTCTTAAAGGACAACCGACATCATTTTTTTGTTTCCTTACTGACATCAGAAAAACATTGTATAGCATCTAAAATACCCAAAACGTGCAGGCTGATATTTTTAGTCAAATGCAAATCACCAATTGAAATGACTTAGTGTCCAATAACGACTTCAAAATGACCTAAAAATGGTTCCGTTTCAGAAGGTCCTGCCCCTTTGTTCACGCCAAGACGTCTTGCCTTGCTCGAGAATCAAAACAATGGCTTCAGATTCGGAGAAGATGCTTTCCTATTACTAATCCAGTTATGTGTTTGCAATCGATTAAAGAAGTCCTCCTATATCAATTTGAGCCGTCAATGACACCAATGTAGCGTACCAGAAAATGCACAAGATGGCGCCCAAGCTCCGTTGGAAATGGGCTGATTTGTCTGCTGGGAATTTGTGTCAACTAGTATCAAATACTAGTCTTAGTGCAACACACAATGATTCACCATTGCGTTATGTGTTTTCCTTCTAATTTCACAATCAACACAAAGTTTTCAGACCAAACAAAGTGCATTGCATTGTGTGTCGCTTTCTTGATCAGTGACAACACCTACCGTGACGTCACGGTAGGTAATGTCAATAATGTCGCATGGATTCACCATCACTGCTGTCGTCCCCTCCATACATCATTTCACACATTTTGGAAGTTTCGCATGCACTCCACTAATTTACAAGACTTCATTTTCACACTAAGAAATCCACTCATTAAAAATTGGCCGTGAGACCAACATCATCATCATCATCGTTGGACTTCTCTGCGCAGTTGTTGGCACAACGGCTGTGACAGTCATTTTCTGCATGAAGCATAGAATAGAAGGGTGAGAACTCCAGCCTGCGGCGAGCGAGTGGATGACATTAGCAGACAAGACAGCTTCTCATGCATCGTTCTGTCAAGATGGTAGCCTACAATCCTTAGTCGGGTCTGCACCTCTTCCTCCACCCCCCGCCCCCCATGACATATTTGAGTATTCAAACATTTGTTTTGAGAAGAAATGGCACTTGTCAGTGTGCCAGTTGCACTTCCATGCCTTTGTAGCACTTCTGAGGTGATTCTTGTTCCCCCACTTTGTCCCCCCCCCTACTAAGTTCATCTCTCTTCGAGTGAGAAGTCTGTAGCTTGTCCTTGGGACAAACACTGTAATGTTTGTGCCAGATCAACAAAGTTGGTAGCAGAACCCATTGTAGACCTACACCACGGCACATGTTCTGAATAGAAACTAGTCATGATGCCCTGGAAGTCATTTGGGCTTTGACTTACAGTATGTACATTATCTCTCCTCTGGTTGTCATAGCATCCAATGACAGGAAACCATCAGTAGAATGAATCTTCTGTCAGTGCCATTGAGATGGTCGTCATCATCATATCATAGTTGGCTCATATCAGGGTACACGTTCTGGATCAGCAGTCCTGGCGCAGCAGTCCTAGCTCAGCTCTCCTTAGACGACCATCTTGTTGGCACTCAGCCACGCCCCCCGAGGCTCATCTTTTTCAGATCAACTTCTTGTGTCATCTCCCATCAAGGGAATGGGGTTCTGACTGAGTACTCCGGAATGGGAGAGTGTCGCATTGAAATGCCAACCACTGTCACTGGCTCTCTCTGAGTAGCGGATCAGCTCGAATATCCGGGATTTCCGACAATCTTCTGGTGCCTTACGTGATGTTCTCCCTTTTATGTTGACGACATTTGATTTTACTTTGAAAAGGTGCGAACGAAGCTTGACAGGGACACTGCTCCCTGTGTTTGGTGAGGTACGGTATGCCCGACAAACCCTTATCAAGTGTATGTTTCCACTGTAGTGTGTTGAAAACGGCATAGATAGTGTCATAGGCCAGACATTTAACAGAAAACATAATGCATTCTAAAACCATCTGTAAATGCCTCTCTCTCAAAATTCCTGGGGAAAAAATGATATATTCTCGGACCCTACACTGTGATATGGGCTATTTGTATTGAATTGGGTGCTTGGTCCAAACACAGCTAGACCCTCTGTGAACAATCCAGTGTGTTGATTGTGATTATTTTTAAGAGAAGTGTCTTTAACTCCTCCTGCCGGGGCGGATTGCATGTCTTGACTTGCAGTCCAATGTCTCTTGACTGTCACTCTCATGGTCCCCCCTCCTGAGTGCGAGCGACCCAATTTCCTTGATCAGGTGAGCTGCCATCTTGCTGTATAACAGTGTCTTTAGGGCAGTCTTTTTTTTTTTTTTAACCAATGACCCAATTTGAAACAGGCGAGACATCTCTGTCTCAGGCAGCGTTCACGTTGAGTGAGAGCTGTTACCACAATACGTGGCATGAGGCAAAAAGAACTGAAGGGGAAGAAAATTGAGGTCTAGCAGTGTGTGCGAGCCGACTGGTATACGGAACTTTTTTTTTGGGGGGGGGGGTCGCCAGGATACTTAACGCAAGCTCCAGAGCAATTGGTTTGTGAGGCAGACACCTCGCTTGACGTTTTTAAAATGTGTGTGTGTGTGTGTGTGTGTTGTAGTAGACTTCAGGATGGGGGAAGGAAAAGCTTTTAAAGCCAGCGGATCTTTCCCATACCTTTCCCGATTGACCACTTGCACCCTAGAATCAAGGCCAAAGAAGAATCAAGGGTTTAGGATGACTATGATGGATTGCCATCTTGTAGTTTTTGGCCTCTGCAAGACAGGAAGTGTTGACTAAGCTTGTCAAAGGCTCTGTGGGAGTGGTGTTATTTTTGTTTGTTACTTTTGCAGTGCTAACAAGGCAACAATATCTGCCTGTAAACAAAAAAAAGAAATGCTCTTTATTAAGACTGCCAACTTCTCTGAAAACATTGGAGTGAGATTTGACGCAAGTGGTGTGTTGTACTATTGTCCAAATGCCAAATAAATGTATTTTTGTCCCTGCAATTAAAAAGCAATTGGATTGAATTGGATGAGCCTTTATTAGTCTCACAGTGGAGAAATTTATACTTCACAGCAGCAAAGTGATGAAAGTAAGAGGAAAGTAAAAAAAAAAAAATTGTCAGCCAGCCATTCTCACGGCGCCATCTTGAAGTCAAAGCAAAAAAAAAAAAAAAAATAGTGACACAACACAAAAGACAGTCATTCAATTTGCACTTTCTGCACCCTTTTTGTTGTATGAAGCAGTTTGAGATGAAAAAGGAGAGGATCAAAGCATCCTTTTCCCCAGTGGATCAGGGACATCATGTTGAAATGTGCACGTCTGCTACAAGATAAATGTTGAAAGCAAACTGAAAGCTGTAGCATCCATTGACGAAAAGAGACAGTCCCACATCTCCTATCCCACGTCAATCCGCTTCAATTCCAAGCCGCGACAGTTCCACATACTGTGAAAACGCTGCTCATTACAGGCACAATCGCCCCAGAACTGTCCAGTCAAATGGCACTGACATTCCTCCCAAATCAAAAACAGTGCTGGCATATTTGTGCTGCCGAAAAGGCGCAACTACTCAGCAGAATGACAAAATAATACACAAAAACAACAACAAAAAAAAGCAACGCTCATGAAAGCACTTGCTGACATCTGCCTATTTGGGTGCCATCTTGGACTTTTATATTTGCTATAATTGATTTTCATCAACAAACCATGGCGAAAAGACACCTTTGTATCAATGAAAAGGTTGACGCTGATGTCCCCTCTACTAAGAGACTGCCATTACTCCATACAGTGATAATAACATGCACAGTTTTTTTCAGTCGTCACTATCAATGGCAACATAAGAAAACCCTTGGATAGGAAAGTTGTCATTTTATAAACAAGGAACATTTCTTATCACCTGACGCCTGAAATAATGGGCTTGGTAATTAATTACATCCTGCATGAATGGAGCGGTCTGCATTTTGCCGGCAGCATTTTGTCAGTGCCGAGTGTGAGTACATGTGTGAGAGTATGTGTGAAAACGTATGCTTCAAACTATACTGGAAAAACCGAGGGTGCCTCCACTGATCCTGTAAGGCAAGTGGGAATGGTGTGGTGTGCGGTTGGAAGATTAAACTAGGCTGGAAATGAAGCAATCAGCGTGGAAATGTAGAGTGTGCGCGTGGTGTCCGCCAACGTCGCCGTGTGCTCTGGGCGTAGTGCGGAATTGATTGCACGCGGCTAAGAGGGAACATTGGTGGTTACCTACGCTGTAACCATGAAAATATTGAATATATTAAAATCAAAATTTTCTGTACAAATTTCAAGTTAAAAAGGGAGCATAATTTATCCACCACATACATCTGCACAGATCAAACAATCCAAATTTGTTGAAAGATTCTAAAGACAAACTGATTTTCTCAATAATCTTCATCTGTGGATAATGTCTGTGTAAGCTCTCAGTTGTACAGGAGTGGTCCATCGATGAAAAGGTTTCTTCCGCCGTCATCTGTACTTCTTTGAAGGTGTCGGACGGTATTTCAAACCGATACACTTTCAGGCAAAAAATTAGTGCATCCAAAAGATAGGCTGCCGAATGACAAACAAAGTAATGTAGTTTATTCAATACGTTGTAAAAATGAAAATTGTAAAGAGCAATACATTGGGGAAAGTAAACAAATTCTCAAAAAAAGCAATTATCAACATCGCAGGGATAATACTAGTGGGCCTCAATTGGCAGTACATATGCACTTAAAAGCTAGCAACCACTCATTTGATGACAATGAGGTTAAAATCTTAGCGAAACAAAATTGATGGTTTGAAAGGGTAGTAAAAGAAGCTATTTTCATAAAACAGCAACATCCTTCACTAAATCGCCATGGTGGGGTGAGGTTCAATTCAGATTTTTCGTACAACAGACTGCTTTGGCAAGATAGGCTTAGTTGTGCTGATAAGGTGATACCACATCAAATGGGGCAATTGGGCCAGTCGTAGACCTCATACTCAGGCAGGACAATAGGAGTAATTAGTCAGGAAAATAGAAGTAATCAGTGGAGCCGCAAGGAGTAGTCCTCTGCTCCCCCCAACCTGAGAGCAAGGACCAATCATAGCAGAGCCCGGCACCGCTACGTCTGGACAGTAGGGATATACAGTAAAGTCTCGTTATATCGATATCGGATATATCGATAGTCCCGGTTATATCGATACTATTTCTATGCACGCACGGAGAAAATTACATGCAAACAGGGTCGGATATATCGATAGTCCCGGTTATATCGATACTATTTCTATGCACGCACGGAGAAAATTACATGCAAACAGGGTTGGATATATCGATAGTCCCGGTTATATCGATATTTTTTCGGACTCCCTTGAATATCGATATAACGAGACTTTACTGTATATATATAGGGCCATATTTTTTTTTTCCGCGCTGTGTACAATCGGATTGATGAATAAAAATAAATAAATTGCTAAAAGCATAACGTGCTTAAGCTGTTTGCATTTCCGTTTGTTAGCGTTTTAATTGTCATTTCAAGTAATACCCGACGTACTACAACTTTTATACAGGAATTGTAATCATTTATAAAGGCAGCTATTGGCCAATGTTGACAGGTATGAAATCATGTCCAGACATGTATCATGACCACCACCACCAACAACAACAACAAAACAAAATCCATAACATCACTCCAATGATTGATATGTCTGATTATTGCGGCTCACCACTAGAATATCACCAAGCGCCCTTCAAGCTCCAAGATGGCAACTCGAAACATCCTTCAATCCCTCACTTAATGCTCAAGCGCCTCGCTCCAGGGCTGCTATCGGTCCGCCTGACCCTGCGCTGAGGCCTGACTGCCAAAAGAACATTTTCCCCTACAGGGATCAATAAAGCGTCACATTAGTGGGCTAATGTACAACAGGGGGAAGCGAGAGCGGCATTACCTGCGCAAATAGCCATGCTAATCACGCCCGTGATTTGTGAGCGTGCCTAACACGAGTGCGGCTCCCGCTCGCCACTAAATGTCACACGGGCTGCGTGCGACCGTTGGCAACTGCTGCAGAGGAGAACTGGGCTGGTGAACTAAGAACCACTTTCAATTTATTCTAATGACATTTCAATGTACAGTGATACCTCGGTTTACGAACCCCTTGGCTTCCGAACTTTTCGGTTTACGAACGTTAAATTTATGAAAAATTTACCTTGGCATACGAACAATTTTTCGGGATACACACAGAGCTGCCACAATGAGTGATGTGTCGTTCGCGAACGAGCCCGCTCTAAAAGAAAATGGCAGCCGACTTGTTTTGGTCCTCTATTCCCCGCCCCCAATTGTCTGTTAAAGCCACGTGATTGGTCAAGAACGCAGCAGTGAAGGGGGATTTACAGACAGAAAGAAAGTGAAGCCATTCTCCAAAATAGAAAATGGCTGCCGACATTTTTTTTTTGTCCTCTATTCCACGCCCCCAGTCTTCGGTTAAAGCCACTTGATTGGTCCAGAACACAGCAGTGAGGGGAGGTGGTTTAAACATTAACGAGACAGGCAGACTACAGAGAGAGAGTTTCAACTTTGGTTAAAATTCCCATCAATCAGGCTCCCCAAATAACCCGCACTAGCCATCAGTTCAATTTGAAATGAAAAGACAAGCAAGGGAACCAGCTATTAATGATGTTTTTTGTGTGTCTGCTTGCATCTGTTGCTATTGCAATATCACAACTCCCAAGATGTACAACCCAGAACTCCTGAGAGACTTTTTGCAAAAAACTATCCATTCGATCAAGCCATCAATGACCATCACATAGGTAAATAAAACCACTTTATTATACAGTACAGTTTATTTCTTTAATTGTAATACCATAGCACATTTAATATACATAAAATAAGGTATATTTTGTGTAGTTTTAATGCTTAGAAAATTAGTATAAAGTTATGTTTTATGGGGACCTGGGAACGGATTATTCTCATTTTAATGGTTTCCTATGGGAAATTATTTTTTGGGATACACACTTTTTTCCTTACACACTCTGTCTGGGAACCAATTAAGTTCGTAAAAAAGTTCTGTACATGTAAAAAAAATCCAGAAAGCCTTGATGGCATTGCTTTGTCATGTTTGGTGCAACACAGCCTGCTTGATCAATTAAATTTTAACTTGTCGATCAAATCAATCTATTGAATTCCTCGTTGGTTTTATGCTCATACCATTCTTCTACTGTGATATCATCAGTCAGTGATATCAAATTTAAAGAAAAAAACTGCACGTTTAAAATCGGGGTCTTCCACCATTACAGACCAAATGAGGAGCGCTGGGGTCACTTCATATGTGCAGTGCAAATTATGCCCATCACTGCTTTGCTTGAGTCACTTTGAAGATTTGGATTTCAATTTTTATTTCATAACCACATTTTCAATTTAGCAGGTGTGTCGTTTTAAGTAGTATCTCTCAAGAGTCTTCGATTTTTCAACATCTACCTCTTTAACCCACTTATGCATGTGCTATGTCTGAATCAATCCAAGCTAAGACTGTACTGTAAATAAAAAGTGTGGTGTGTTTGCTAGAGGGTCTCGTTTGCCAGGAAATAACTTTTGAGGAAAGAAATACAGTGATACCTTGGCTTATGAACTTAAATGGTTCCCAGACAGTGTGTAAGGCGAAAAGTGTGTATCCCAAAACTTAATTTCCCATAGGAAACCATTAAAATGAGAATAATCCGTTCCAAGGTCCCCATATAACATAATTTTATACTTTCTAATTTTCTAAGCCTTAAACCTACACAAAATATACCTTATTTTATGTATAATAAACATGCTATGGTATTATAATTAAAGAAATAAACTGTACTATATAATAAAGTCATTTTATTGTCCTTTGTGATGGTCGTTGCCCGCACAAGCCACCTGTACACTTGATGCAAAAAGCAATCAACCCAGCTAAACAGAACACAATTCATGAGGAACGCGATGCAATTATCACAGAGAAAGCACCTCCAAGGGATCATTCCTCAAGATGGTGAAAGAAGGTTACGTTCCTCATCAAGTGTTTAATGCTGATGAAACTGGCCACTTCATTCCATCAAGCCATCGACCATTACAAAGGTAAATAAAACCACTTTATTATATAGTACAGTTTATTTCTTTAATTATAATACCATCACACATTTATTATACATAAAATAAGGTATATTTTGTGTGGTTTTAAGGCTTAGAAAATTAGAAAGTAAAAAATTATGTTGACCTGGTAACGGATTATTCTCATTTTAATGGTTTCCTATGTGAAATTAATTTTTGGGATGCACACTTTTCGCCTTACACACTCTGTCTGAGATCCAATTAATTTCGTAAGCCAATGTATCACTGTACGTGTTTCGGCATGGGCAGATTATATCACAGATCATCCTATGACTTCCCTCTGATGAAGTCCCAGCGGTAAGCTGAAATCAGATCATTCTACTAGTTAATTACCAGTAGCAGCGCAACAAAGCCTCAACGTCTCACTGCACGCAGCCAAATGAATGCGATGCGGCCGGTTCGTTGGGTGTGGCCTTGTTGAAGCTGCCGAGCTGCGTGCTAATGCCTTCAAAGACGCTAGGCGGCCGGTTGCGGACTCTGTTGTCGGATAACATTGCAGGCCTATTTAAGTCGCCTTTCATTGCCTGCCCGAAAGCTGGCGAGGTCGGTCAATGTGGGAATGATGGACAGCTGGGATAAGGAGGACGCTGGCAGCCATTGGTTCGAGCCCGGCTGACCATGACCACTTCCAAATTTACTAGCATTGGCGTTGAGAGTACTGTAGCAACCTACTATTGTGCGCAGGGGGTTTCGAACAAAGTCTTGCCACAAATAAAATCGTGAATAATTGCTACTCCAACTCCCCAGGTTTTATCTTTCCCTCGTACTCGCTCAGTCCTAGCTGGAGACCATCCCAGGTGACTTTGGCCCAGTGTCCGAGAACACATAAGCTAATCTTTTTCCCCGCGGGCCACATTATGGTTATAATTTCCTCTCCAGGGCCGTTAGGAGTTTGAGGAAGCCATTAATTAGAATGTTTCCTCCGTTACACATATTAGCGGATTTTCTGGTGTATAAGGTGCAACTAAAATTTTTCTTCAAAAGATGACGCTGCGCCTTACACGCAGGTGTGTGTGCCTTATATATGGACAACTTTTTGAAACATGTCATTCATTGAAGGTGCACATTATACTCCGCTGCACCTTTATACACCGGAAAATACGGTACATTCACACCTAAGAAAGTACATTACAGAATTCTACATTTGTTTCAGTGACACAAGGTAAACGATTCACAGAACCGTCATATTCGCATGACTAAATGACTGCACTATATAATAGATGACATTTAAAGGACAACCGACGCCCCGGACAAGTTGTGTCCATAATTTGTAAAATCACCTCAAATGACTTCTACTGAGCGTATTTTACCAAAATTCCACCACATATAACTATATTTTGCGTTTTAAGACTCGCGCTGAATATTCAGGAAGTCTTGTTTTTGAGTTGGTCACAATTCCTGACGTCACGTCACGACAGGAACGCCCCTGACTGAGAAAGCGACACACAATGCATTTTGGGTACTTTGTCTGGTCTGAAAACTGGTCGGAAAACACATAAATAACACGATGGTGAATCGTTGTGTGTTGCACCAAGACAACTACAGTAAAGTCTCGTTATATCGATATCGGATATATCGATAGTTCCGGTTATATCGATACTATTTCTATGCACGCACGGAGAAAATTACATGCAAACAGGGTCGGATATATCGATAGTCCCGGTTATATCGATATTTTTTCGGACTCCCTTGAATATCGATATAACGAGACTTTACTGTATTTGATATTCGTTGACACAAATGTCCAGCAGACAAATCGGCTCATTTCCAACGGAGCTTGGGCGCCATCTTCTGCATGTTCTGGGTGTTACACATCAGTCGTGATGCCTCAAAATGACCCGGAAAGACGTATTTAATCAATTGCAAACATTTACGCTTTCCTCTTCAGAACTATTTGAATTACAGTAAAGTCTCGTTATATCGGTATTGGTTATATCGATAGTACTGCTTATTACGATACTATTTCTATGAACGCAAGGAGAAAATTTACATGCCGCAGGATCGGATATATCGATAGTCCGGTTATATCGATATTTTTTCCGACTCCCGAGAATATCGATATAACGAGACTTTACTGTATATTCATAACTGGATGAGTAACAAGAAAACATCTTCTCCGAATCTGAAGCCATTGTTTTGATTCTCGAGCAAGGCAAGACGTCCTGGTGTGACGTCACGAACAAGGGGGCGGGACCTTCTGAAAATGAAACTTCCTCAGATCATTTTGAAGTAGTTTTGGGAGACTAAGTCATTTTTATTGGTGTTTTTCATTTGACTAAAAATATCATCCTGTGTGTTTTGGGTATTTTAGATGCTATAAAACTTTTTTTCTGATATCAGTTAGGAAACAAAAAAATGGCGTCGGTTGTCCTTTAAAAGTAGATTAGCCACCACTGACAAGCACGCATCCAATTTTTAAAATTTGCACACTCCGGCTAAGTTGGGCTACAATAGCAGTCTTTGTTTTCCTCCCCACATAAACACCTACATCCCCAATGTGCGCTTATTTGCATGTGATCAAAGCATCAGCCCGCTTTCCCCATGCTCTTCCTCAAACCCAACACGCTCGCTTGCTAACACAAGAAAACCCTCCTCACCTCCCCCACGCCCGTTCCCCATTTGTCTGTCTTGTGTTTCATGTTTGCATCAGCTCTGCGGGCATTGCGTTAAATGTGTTTGCTTGTCAAAAGGCGCTAAGAGACACGCTAGGAATTCGCCATCTCACACACACACACACACACACAAACACACTCTCGCACAAGCGTTACATGCCGTCGCTGCCACTTCTGTACTATCACGCTTGTAAATAAAGATTGCGGGAAAAGGTGAAGGACAAAACAAGAGGACGGGCCCCGAGTACTCTATGGTGGAGTTAATAATGGGATATAATGAGGCGCCGTTGATGGAGATGGAGGCAGTAGTGTCTGAAATGACTGCGTGTTCCTGCGCTATAAATAGTTGGTGTAAATAGTTGCTTTTGTGTATTACAGAATTAATGCGCTATTGCAAGGAATCTCCCGTCTTTCGCATGCTGGGGGCTCTGCTCCAATTGAACTCATTCATTTCGAATAGATTAAACTCCTCCTTCAAATAGTCGACTCATTTCGCCCTCGTTGTGGTGGACGCTGGTGTTCGCACGTGGATATGAACTCGTAAACTGAAAGCCCATTTGAATACAGTTGCTAACCAATTCAGCAGCAGAGGAGTGTCATATGTTCAAAATGTAGTGGTGTTAAAATGATTTTCGGGTTGACAAACTGTCGTTGATTTTTTTAAACTCATTCACTGCCATTCACGAATGTATTCGGGAATTGAAAACATGACGTAGAACGCCATTCCCGAATTTGTTCGGGTTTTGTTTTTTCTTGTTTGGGTGCCAATAAATCGCTGGTCAGACCTGTGGCAGTATTTTTCCCTTCCACAAGGCGGCAGCATTTCCCTTTTTTTCTATGTTATCTTTTTGTTCCAGCTTCAGCTAATGTTAAAGCTCTATGTACACCAATATGTATGTACTACGTTGTATTTTGGACAGCCACCCTCATTTCAAGCTCATATAACTCCAGACCCATAGAATTTAGGAATTACCTTTTTTCCTGATGAAGAGAGTCTAAGGTTTCTTACGCTGCATTGATTGTGCGCTAGAAATCTAAGACTCTCTAGTTTCATCAGAAAATAAGGAGTTAATTCCTAAATTATATAGGTCTGGAGTTATATGGGCTTGAAATGGGGGCAGCTGTCCAAATTACAATGTCTAAAGAATTCTCTTTCTGATGGAGAGTCCAAGGTTTCTTACGCTGCATTCAATGTGCATTAGAAACCTTGGACTCTCTTATTTCATCAGAAAAAAAAGAGTTAATTCCTAAATTCTATGGGTCTGGAGTTGTATGAGCTTGAAATGAGGGTGTCTGCCCAAAATACAATGCCATACATACATATTGGTTTATATAGCGCGTTAACATTAGCTGAAGCTGGAATAAAAGGCTAACATGTGCGTTAGAAACCTTAGACTCTCTTGTTTCATCAGAAAAAAGAGTTAATTCCTAAATTATATGGGTCCGGAATTGTATGAGCTTGAAATGAGGGTGTCTGCCCAAAATACAATGCAATACATACATATTGGTGTACATAGCGCTTTAACATTAGCTGAAGCTGGAACAAAAAGATAACATGGAAAAAAGGGAAATGCTGCCGCCTTGTGGAAGGGAAAAATATTGCCACAGGTCTGACCAGCGCTTTATCGGCACCCAAGCATGAAAAAAAAAAACAAAATCAGAAATGGCGCTCTACGTCATATTTTTAATTCCTGAATAAATTTGTCAATGAGTTAAATTTGGTTGTGTCATGATCTGGTTGGCGACCAACGGGGGGCGCTGTCGGCCCCGCCTGCACCTGCACAGGTGCTGGTCGTCCCGATCAGATTGGCGACCAGCGGGTAGCGACGTCGGCCCTGCCGGCAGCCTCGCAGGTGCTGGTCGTTGTAATCAATGACACTTAAAAGGACACCTGGCACGATCATCCGGTGCCGATTCATTGTTTGTTTGCTGCTTGTTTGCTGCACGCATTGTGTACGTGTTTGTTTAACCTTGGCGGACTTTTACACTTGATTTTCTTTTGCTACTTTGTATTTTTTTCCATTCAGATCATTTTGATATTTTGCATTTTGTTCCAGCTGACCTTTATTTTAATACATTTTGTCAAACAACCTCCTGCTCCCTCCTGTCTGCTTTTTGGGATCCGAACCCGCCATCACCACCTTGCAAAATGTGACAGGTTGTACCGGTACAGTGATTACATGGGTTGTGCCTTTTCTATTTCTGGAGCGTCTCCTCTGACCTCAAGCTGGTACAGTGAAGATAGTACTATTTATGATATTGACTGTGTATGTGCATATTTGTTTATATACTCTGGCGCGTTTGAGCATCCTTCAAGTAGTGTGTGTGTGTGTGGGGGGGGGAGTAGGGAGGTAGGAGGAGGGGCGAGCAGAATCAATTTAAAACACAATCAAAAGTTAAGAGGGATTAAAGCCAGTGTGCCCGAGATAGTTGGAAATAGCTGCAGAGATTATACTAATGTAATCCAATTTATAGGCGCCTTCCCCAAATATTTATTATTGAGACGCCATCTGTTTTGAAGCCTGGGGAGGGTCAGTCCAACATGCCGTTTGACACCGAACGGGCTATTTTGTTGTCCTATATTCCTCCCTCCATCCCTTCCTGTCTGTCAAAATTTTCCGGAATAACCGATTCGCTCCGTCGGGGACTTTTTGTTCTACTCGGCAAATCTGGGGCAAGTTTTCACTTTGGTAAAAAAATTTAAGGTCAGCTCGGTTTCTGGGCCGCTATGGAGAAAGATTATAACAAGGCGAAAGGAATTGAATGCTTGAATAATGTATTATCCCATTGTTTGTTTCTGGGTGACGTATCCTTTACGGGGTCGTCCGAAGATTTAGTTCGAATTTCTGTGACGTACTTTTATACACAAAGGGTTCCTTAATGAGGCAAAACGCGGCCTCTGCAAAAAAAAAAAAAAAAAAAAAAAAGGGCCAGAATGGAGATGTTAAACCTTCAAAATCACATTTTTTTAGATACAGTGATACCTCGGTTTACGAACCACCTTGGCTTACGAACTTTTCGGTTTACGAACGTTAAATGTATGAAAATTATACCTTGGCATACAAACTATTTTTCGGGATACACACAGAGCTGCCACAATGAGTGATATGTCGTTCGTGAACGAGCCCATTCTCTTAAAAAGAAAATGGCAGCCGGCTTGTTTTGGTCCCCTATTCCCCGCCCCCAGTCGTCGGTTAAAGCCACGTGATTGGTCAAGAACGCAGCAGTGAGGGGGCGAGGGGTTATAGACAGAGAGAGAGTGAAGCCATTCTCCAAAAAAGAAAATGGCTGCCGACATTTTTTCTATCCTATATTCCCCGCCCCCAGTCTTTGGTTAAAGCCACATGATTGGTCAAGAACGCAGCAGTGAGGGGAGATGGTTTAAACGTTAAAGAGACAGGCAGACGAAAGAAAGTGAGAAAATGGATTTCAGCTTTGATAAATAATGATAATGAAGTAGTAGTAATAATAATAAAATAATAATAATAATAATAATAATAATGCATTGTTATCCGTGTCAGCTGTGCATGTAAAATAAGGTCAGTGGTGTTGAGGCTAGTGAAGAATGTATGGAGATACTTGCTCAGCTATGGTTTTGACTGTGGAGATTACTGTTTGAGATAGAGCAGGCCTGCTTAAAGAGGATCACTTTATACTTCACACAGGACTTTACATGGCTCCCTCGGGGCTTTTGACTGAGCCACACACTTTTTATCCTCAGCTTGATCTCTCGGTGTCTCTTTCTCTCTCACTCCGTCGATCTCTCTCAACAGAAATGACACAATACCATACCATTTTAGTTTGGGTACTAATAAGACTCTTTTTGTTGCACTTAACAGCCATTTATTTGATGCTATCCTTTACTATCATGTCGTTTTAATGATGACGGGAGATTATCTGCTCATTACCTTTCCTAATGGTATTATAGGAATGTGCTGCCCCCTGTGGGCGAATTTTGGTTTTACATCACAGTGTAATAGAGCTCATGGCACAAAAAGTGACTTATTTCTATCTCGCTATCTAGCTAGCTATATATTTGAAATAAAGTTTTTAAAATAGTTACTAGCACATTTAAATAATATAGATTCATTTATGTTCAGATGGGATTTGTTAAATAAATGCATATTTCAATCTGTTAAGCGGGATGAACGTGAACTATTTCTACTGAAATGAAAACTACAAATATGTGTCATATGAGACAAAGAGGGAACATTCTATTTTGCTTTATTTACATTAAGCTACAAACATACATGAAATAAATGCACTGCACCCTACGACACTCTGAGTCTTGATTTTGACACAATTGCTTTAACTGGTGTGCAGCCTCTTTTGTTTTAGTGAAGGAAGATGATGTTGCAGGTCTTTACTTAAAGGACAACGGACACCCTTTCTTGATTCCTAACTGACATCAGAAAAACGTTTTATAGCATCTAAAATACCCAAAACACGCAGGCTGATATTTTTATTCAAATGCAAAACACCAATAAAAATGACTTAGTGCCCAAAATCTGCAAAAAATTGAGCTGCGAATTGGGCATTTTCAGAAAGTCCCGCCCCCAGTTTGTGACGTCACGCCAAGACGTCTTGCATTGCTGGAGAATCAAAACAATGGCTTCAGATTCGGAGACTATGCTTTCTTGTTACACATCCAGTTATGAAAATGATTCAAATAGTTCTGAAGAGGAAAGCATACATGTTTGCAATCGATTAAAGAATTTATTCCGTACCATTTTGAGGCAACATTGAGAGGAAATGTCTCACCAAAAAAGAGGCACAAAATGGCGACCTCCTGGGGCCACCACCTTTTCCACAGGCTGGTAAATTCCTTATATGGAGCTTGGACGCCCTCTTCTGGCGGCTTTTGGGTGCAACACGAGGTCCCCAGACCAAACAAGTACAGCAAAATACATTTACGTGATGGAAAGACCGCTACAATGCGTCTTTTTTTTTCGGTCAGGGGCGTTCCTTTAGTGACGTCACGTACGGACTCGTCACCAACTCAATAACAAGACTTCCTGAATATTCAGCGCGAGTCTTAAAACGTAAAATATAGCTATATGCGGTGGAATCTTTTTAAAATACGCCTAGTAGAAGTCATTTGAAGCCATTTTACAAATTATGGACACAACTTGTCCGAAGGTGTCGGTTGTCCTTTTACTCACAATTGACTTAAAAAAGAAGAATCTACTTATCAGACATTAAGCATAACTTCTCCCCTTTGGGCAAAGTGGAATTTTTTTTTAACGTTTTTTGATGGAGCCATCGTTGAATCATATGCGAATGGCGTTTATTGGCAGATTCCTCTTGAGCTTTAATTCTTCTCATCCCAGATGGAGACGGCCATGGATTAAGTGAAGATTTTCCTCCTTTTCATAAACAATTGAATGACACACTAAACCTGCTCAATGAAGCAGACAACAGAGTATTATCCCTCCCCCCCCTTCATCATCATCATCATCATCATCTCACCATCAGTCTTCTGACCACCTGATCATCCGCTCTGATTGGTGCTCTGTCTGCACATTGTTGATTAATCAAGATGAAATATTGCATCACACCAAGCCCCAGATTCCAGACACCCTCATTCCAAAAACCTTTCCGAGACCCTTTTTTTTTTAATTAATTTTGTTGTTGTTACATAATGTTACAGCAGATCTAAGGTGGTTCTGTTATGATAAGGATATTTTACTGCATTTTCCCATGTTTGAGACAGATCCACTCTCCAACCAGTCGCGTGTGTGCTCCTTCCTCAACTGTTACAGTTCATCTGTTAGCCCTAGCTTGCGCTGTAGATGGAATTGGACCGCGAACTGGATTTGTGGAAGCGGAGTGGGCAAGTTAAAGAAATAAACACATGTAAGAGATGTTTAAAAAAAATCTTATGAATACAGAAGTTGTGCCACATTAGGAATAAAAAAATGAAAATGGCCTGGAGGATTGATGGCAGTGAAAGATGTGAATTTTGCTATCTAGCTAGCTAGCTACAGTGTTTAGTAACCACTTATTGTGCAATTTCTTGGTGAATTGGTCACCCAATTTGATCTTTTTTTTTTCAGGCCCCAGATTCCAATCGCCCTCATTCCAACAACCTTTTCGAGACCTTTTTTTAAAATTAATTTTATTGTTGTTACATAATGTTACAGCTGATCTGAGGTGGTTCATTTGTTAGCCCTAGCTTGCACTGTAGATGGAATTGGACTGCTAACTGGATTTGTGGAAGCGGAGTGGTAAAGTTAAAGAAATAAACACATGTAAGAGATGTTTAAAAAAAATCTTATGAATACTGAAGTTGCGCCACATTAGGAATAAAAGAATGAAAATGGCCTGGAGGATTGATGGCAGTGAAAGATGTGAATTTTGCTATCTAGCTAGCTAGCTACAGTGTTTAGTAACCACTTATTGTGCAATTTCTTGGTGAATTGGTCACCCAATTTGATCTTTTTTTTTCAGGCACCCTGATTCCAAAAACCTTTCAGAGACCCTTTTTTTAAAAATTAATTTTATTGTTACACAATGTACACAGCAAATCTAATGTGGTTTATTGGTTAGCCCTAGCTTGTGCTGTCGATGGAATTGGACCGCTTACTGGATTTGTGGAAGCGAAGGGGGCAAGTTAAAGAAATAAACACATGCAACAGAAGGTAAAAAAACATCTTGTGAATACCAAAGCTACGGAATATTAGGAATGAAAGTAAAAAATGGAGGGTTGATGGATGTGAAAGATGTGAATCTAACTATCAAGCTAGCCAGCTAGCTAGCTACAGGGTATAGTAGCCACTTATTGTGTTGGTGCTAGCATGGATAATGTCCGAACAAATCTGCAATGTCTCAATTAATTGGTCATGTGATAATTTGTTTATCATATTCATGTTATTTTTTTTAATACAGAATTCACAATTTTGCAATTCCCTCAAATTAATACATTTTAAATCTTAGATTAACAAATATTATAATTTTATGACTATGTAATCGGCTTTCGGTCAAATTTTGTTAGCCATCCTCATCTAATCCTCTGTAATTATGACGAAATAGATGGGAAAACGGCAATGGTGTTTTCATATCAAGCTAAATAATTAGCTCTTGTTAATTTTTGGTGAGTATGATAATTTGTGTATGTGAACGTTACATTCTATTCATGTCCGGATGAGCTGTTTTCCCTCACGTGAGGTGAGAGGATTGAGCTCAGGATTGTTCAAGGATTAGTCAACAGGATTTGGCAGATTGAGAAATTAAGGAATAGCAGCGCCACTGAGGCGGAGGTCATTTTGTCCTCAGGAGCCACAAGAAGAAAAAAAAAAAAAAAAGAGACTGAGCAAGTAAACTTTTTCAGGTCAAAAAAACAACGTGTCCAAATATTCGCATTGCCACTCAGCCCAACCCAGCCAGTTCCAATCTCCTAATTCCTCTACCCTGCACATGCACACCAGAATGACAAAGACATTCCCGGCTGAACAGATGTGGATGTTCCAGCTGTTTTTCCGACTCTGGATCACAGGGCTGTCATACTCTTGATTGACCATTTTCTCTGAGCGCTAACCTCGTCAAAGTATTCCCGAGGACTTTATTTCATTGGTTTATTTATTTATTTTCATTTTTTTCACCTCCTCTCAGTTGCCTTTTCTCCCCCATATTATTCCAAACTGGAGACGCACTCCGACTCCGATTGCTGGGATCAGCTGATCCAGCTACAGCTGTCTGGTTCTGGTGACTGGGCGCCTTGTGAGTTTCTGTCTATTTGTCTGTCCAGATTTAAATAGAAAATGAAGTAGCAGGGACAGTAATGGTTTAATTGACGTTTTCTGAACTGTAAATTTAATTCGAATTGCAATTAAAATATTATTTTTCACGCATTTTAGTATAACTGACCGTTAGTAGGTTTTTGATGCATCTTCTGATTTTTGACAGTCAAATTTAAATCATCCCTTTTTCGGCAGATTCGTTTAAATAAGTAATTAGTAAATACTACTTCAATAACAAATAAGTAAATAAATACAAAAATAAGTAAATACAAAAATACATAAATAGGTAAATACGTAACTACATAAATACATAAATAAATAAATACATAAATAAATAAATGGGTAAATAAATGGGTCAGCGGGTAAATAGGTAAATTGGTAAATGGGTAGATAAATAAATAAATACATAAATAAATGGGTAAATAAAAAAATAAAACTAATAAATAAATACATGGGCATTTTGGTCACATAATTTTTCCAACAATAAATGAATGAATGAATTATAGGCAATACATGGCATTTTGGTCACATAATTCTTCCAACAATAAATGAATGAATGAATGAATGAATGAATGAATTATAGGCATTTGAACATTTGACCATTTTACGGTTCTTTAATACTTAAATTATTCACTGCCAGACGATGTGCAAAAATGTGTCCACTCCAGTGCCAGGGTTATTGTCATTTTGATTCAAATTGCAGGACCCACAGAACATTGAGTTTTAAGACTCCATAAACATTCAATGCAGCGTAGGTCAGTTGGTCTAAAGTCAGCATTATTTTGCAATTCTTCTTTATATATTTAAAGCTATCAATAACCTTGCCCCCCCCCCCCATACCTATCTGACCTTCAAATTTCTATTCGCTCTCGTTCCCTCAGATCATCTTCCTCCATCCACCTTTGTGTGCCCCCTGCCCGTCTCAGCAGGATGGGGGACAGAGCTTTCAGCCGATCTGCCCCCCCTTCCTCCCAACATTCGTAACATTGATTCTCTTCCCACCTTCAAATCCCATCTCAAAACCCACCTATTTAAAATTGCATTTTCTGTGTCGCTTTATCTCTTGTTTCTATTTATAATTGTATTTTATTTCTTATTTTGTATATGCTTGTCTGTGACTGTAAAGTGTCCTTGAGAGCTTTGAAAGGCGCTTAAAAAAATTTATTATTATTATTCTTATTATTATTATTGTTGTTGTTATTATTAGTATTATTATTGTTGTTTTTGTTGTTGTTGTTTGTTGTTGTTGTTATTATTATTTTGCGCTCAGTTCAGCATCCAAGCAGACCAATCCCTATTCTTGTTAATCTAGACCAGGGGTGTCAAAGTCATTTTTTGCCGCAGGCCACATTGTAGTTATGGTTTCCTCTCGAGGGTCGTTATGAATTTGGGGAAGCCATTAGAATGTTTAAATCCCTTCAAATATTACATATTGAGCACACAGCAAATTAATGAATACTCGTTTTCAAATCTGAAGTCAAGAATAATGACTTTTATTGTGGTTGACATCCGAAAATATGAAATTTTGGCTTAGATTTTAGCAATCATCATGGAATTTAACAAGTTTGATTTGCTTTCGCTGGCCGAAAAAAATGATGTGGCGGGCCGGATTTGGCCCGCGGGCCTTGACTTTGACACCTGTGATCTAGACAATCCACCTTTGTGTCTTGGTTCCAGGTGACAGCCAAAAAGTGGAAATCCCACGAGAGGAAATGGAGGTGGTCAAGGGCCAGATGGTGGTGCTGCAAGCTTGGTACAGCCCCAGCTCGGATATTTCCAAAAACACGGTCATTTGGCACTTCACCGGGAACGAGTCCAAGCAGGTGAGACGAAAGCTGAAAAAAAACTACAAAACTACAAAAAATGTCAGTCATTTGTCAACGATACTCCTTCTGACGTTCACCATGCAACATCCTCCACTTGCTTGATAATCATGATCATCTTTATAACTACAGTATTAGGTTAAATGAGCCTTTTTTTGTCTTGCAGTGCATACCTGTCAACTTGCGAGGCACTGTGACCTTTCTAACAGCTCAATTTTTCCTTACCTACTGAGAAAAGAACCATACGCAATTTTACAAACAAAATTTCACACGTAAACATTAATATTTTACCAACTTATAACATACAGTAAAGTCTCGTTATATCGATATTCAAGGGAGTCCGAAAAAATATCGATATAACCGGGACTAGCGATATATCCGACCCTGTTTGCATGTAATTTTCTCCGTGCGTGCATAGAAATAGTATCGATATAACCGGGACTATCGATATATCCGATATCGATATAACGAGACTTTACTGTATTTCAAAGTCCAAGTCAGCTTTCTTGTCAAATATGCTAATATGCATGACATACAGCACAGATGAAATTACTATCCTGTCGGACCCAGCGTGAAAAGGCAGGAATCGTTGTAAAACACGCTCAGTAGAAGTCATTTGAAGTGATTTTACAAATTATGGACACAACTTGTCCGGAGGCGTCGGTTGTCCTTTAATTATTGATAGAAATATTTACATTTAGCTTGTAGTAGACATGCACATTCCATCATGACGTCCCTGATCCACTGCTGAAAAGGATGAGTTGATCCTCTCCTCTTTCATCTAGAACTGCTTCATATCACAAAGATGGGGGACCGAGCTTTCAGCAGATCTGCCCCCCCCCCTTCCTCCCAACATTCGTAACATTGATTCTCTTCCCACCTTCAAATCCCATCTCAAAACCCACCTATTTAAAATGGCATTTTCTGTGTAGCTTTATCTCTTGTTTCTATTTATAATTGTATTTTATTTCTTATCTTACGTATGCTTGTCTGTGACTATAAATTATGGAACAGTTTGTTCTGAAAACTTCGTGTTGATGGCGAAATTAGAAGGAAAACACATAAATAATGCGATGGTGAATCGTTGTGTGTTCCACCGAGACTACTATTTGATACTAGTTGACACAAATTCCCAGCAGACAAATCAGCCCATTTCCAACGGAGCTTGGGCGCCATCTTGTGCATTTTCTGGGACGCTACATTGGAGTCCCGATTGATGCTTTCCTCTTCAGAACTATTTGAATCATGTTCATAACTGGATGAGTAACAAGAAAGCGTCTTCTCCGAATCTGAAGCCATTGTTTTGATTCCAAAGCAAGGCAAGACGTCCTGGTGTGACATCACGAACAAGGGGGCGGGACCTTCTGAAACTGAATCGTTCTGATGTCATTTTGAAATGTAAAAATACAGTAAAGTCTCGTTATATCGGATATATCGATAGTCCCGGTTATATCGATACTATTTCTATGCACGCACGGAGAAAATTACATGCAAACAGGGTCGGATATATCGATAGTCCCGGTTATATCGATATTTTTTCGGACTCCCTTGAATATCGATATAACGAGACTTTACTGTATCAGCTTGCGTGTTTTGGGTATTGTGGATGCTATAAAACATTTTTCTGATGTCAGTTAGGAAACAAAAAAAATGGTGTCGGTTGTCCTTTAAGCACTTTTTGTATATATAGCATCATTGTAAAGACCTTTCAAGTTTTATCAGAATCTATCAGCAAGCACATTTTTATTCCCATTCAGTGCTCTAAAGCAAAGTGAGAGGACATTTCGCACATCATGAACCAAAAGGCCATTTTAGGTTATGTCATGTCATGGAGTTGCTCTTCTGAGATGTCACGTCTAATTCATTCGTAGTGCAAGTGAACCTAATGACATATAGATCTGCTCTGTAAATGTTATATGACACTGTGTGTGCGTGTGTATGTGCATATGTGTATGCGTGCGTCTTGGCATGATTAATATAATCTAAACAGTTTCAGTGTCTGATGCCCGGCGGCTTATCTCGCAGGGAAAATCAGAAAAGTCGCCGCTTGCCATCTGCACATATCGGGATTATCTTTATGATGGACGTCCATTTCTGTTTATATGATTAATCTGCCCAAAGCAAACACGTATGCCGCGCAGCCAATGCAATTAAAATGTATGATATGCAAAATTCAACTCTTATCATTTGACTAATTAGACTCTGTTATGATTGGTCCCTGCTCTTAGGTTCGGGGGAGCAGAGGACTACTCCCTGCGGCTACACTGATTACTTCTATTGTCCTGACTGATTACTGCCCCATGTGCTCTGCTCTGGTATCAGCATAACTAAGCCTATGAAGTCGGTTGTAGGAATGATCGAAATTGAACCTCACCCCACCATGGCGATTTAGTGAAAGGTTTTGCTGTTTTATTAAAAATGGCTACTTTTACTCCCCTTTCAAAGCATCTATTTTCTTTCGCTAAGATATTAACCTCATTGTCGTCAAATGAGTGGTTGCTAGCTTTTAGGTGCATATGTACTGCAGATTGAGGCCCACGAGTACTATCCCTGCGATGTTGATAAAGTCTTTTTTGGAGAATTTGTTTAGTCTCCCCAATGTATTGCTCTTTACAAAGGATAGAAAAATAAGATATTCTAAGCATAGTAAATTAAAAATGTCAACTTTATACTATAAATGTGCAAAACTGTTGCATAAAAAAACTGTACAAAGTGCAAGTATCAAGAAAGGCATATTGATATATGGAGCTGTATTGCAGCCACCTGGTCCCGGTTTTGATCAACTTCATCTCTTCAGACTGCACAAACCAAATCTTAAAATCTAACTTGCTGAGTCAAAATAAACTATTTTAACCACTTTTCATCCGTTGACTGTTTACGCGAGTCATATCCTTTGAAAATAACACAACTCTTACTTGATTCAAAATTTTCTTTACTCCACCCACCGTTGCTAATTCCCAAATATCCGTGAAAGGTGATCAACTTCAGCTCGGGGGAGGTGGGTCACGGCCAGAATGACTTCAGCAAGCGGGCGGGCTTCAGCGCTGCCATGCCTTCCGCCAATCTCTCCATCTTCATCAACAACACGCAGGAGTCGGACTCGGGCCGCTACGTGTGCGACGTCATCATACCTGGAGGCACTGGCATTTCTGGACAGATGCGCCTTAATGTCAAAGGTAACGCACCCCATAGCATCACCACACAAAGGTTATGTTTGATCAGAAATTCCACACCATGACTTGCACAAACAGAAAATAAAGGCTTCCTTCAAATAGTTGTCATATAAACCTATATATATATATATATATATATATATATATATATATATATATACACAGTAAAGTCTCGTTATATCGATATCGGATATATCGATAGTCCCGGTTATATCGATATTTTTTCGGACTCCCTTGAATATCGATATAACGAGACTTTACTATATATATATATATATATATATATATATATATATATATATATATATATATATATATATATATATATATATATATATATATATATAGTGAGACCTCAACTTACGAACTTAATTGGTTCCCAGAAAGAGTGTGTAAGGTGAAAAGTGTGTATCTCAAAAAAACAAATTCCCATAGGAAACCATTAAAATGGGAATAATCCGTTCCCGGGTTTCCATAAAATATAGCTTTTAACTAAATAGGCCTTAAAACTACACACAACATACCTTATTCTATGTATAATAAATGTGCTATTGTATTGTAATAAAAGAAATACACTGGATTGTATCATAAAGTCACAAAGAGATCATTACATGAGGACTGTAATTAAAGAAATAAACTGTGCTGTAAAAGAAAGTTTTTTTTTTTTCAACTTCTTCGATTGCCGGAGACCGTCACTTTGAGAGCACGGAAACACTTTTTGCAACAGACGCATCTTTGATTGCTTCTCTATTCCGGAGAATGGGAGCAATGATTGATTTAGCATAGCCACTAAATCACACAAACGCACACCTTGTTCCTTTTTTCAATTATCTCCTTCTTCTCAGCGACGGTGCTTTTATTTTGTGTCTTCTTGGGCTGAACACGCGCCTGTGGTGTTTTTTTTTTTCGGTCCCATCATAGTAAAATTATCAGCAAAAAGCCTGCTGGAGCGCTGTTCGGTCGTGTGCTTCCGCCGAAGATCACTCCGCCAGCCGTGGTGGGTGTGTATTATGAAAATAGTGCGTATTATAAGGTTTAATTTTCATAAATTAGAGGTTCTTAAGACGAAAAGTTTGTAAGGTAAGGTGTTTGTAAATTGTGGTCTCACTGTGTGTATATATATATATATATATATCAGAATATCTTTATGCCAATATAGGACACACAAGGAATTTATTTATATATATATATATATATATATATATATATATATATATATATATATATATATATATATATATATATAAGCTGGTTCCCTTGCTTCAAATATATCATTGCATTGATTGATGGATCGTTTGTGGTACAAATATCTGTATCTAATGTTCCTAACATGTAAATCTGAACAATTACAATATTGAGACATGATAACACAATTGTGGCAATTATACCAAAATTGCTGTTATCATTACATCCTTAATCGACACCTTCTCTCTCTGTAGTTTAGTGTATCTTTGATTGATGCAAATATAATAAGAAGAATACATTTCATTTATAAGTGCCTTTCAAAACACATAAACATGAACTGCAAAGGAACACAGGACTAAGCACAAATGGGATTTAAATGAGAAAAAAAATAACATTGAATGACATATTTGAAGCATCTGTTGTATCCTTCAGTAGCTTACATGCTAACATCTTGTCTTTCAAGTCCCGCCATCCCCTCCGGTATGCACCATGACGGGCGAGCCCGTCGTCAACGGCAACGTGACTCTGAGCTGCAAGTCAGCTCACGGAAAGCCCATCCCTCAATACAAGTGGACCAAGACCGCCCCCATGCAGGAGGTATTCTTCTCGCCAATGCAGAGTGAGTACTTTTCAAATATCAACTAAGAATGAAATCGTCAGTGTTTGGACAAAAGTCCCGTGTCCCTCAAGGGGTTAAGTCAATACTTTTGTCCAACATAGTGCAACTTGAGTGACGACTTGCGCATGAATTTTACTTTCCCTTAAAAGGGACCAATTTGACCACGATTCAATATCTCCGTCGCGGTCCTCAGTGTACAAACAAACTAGTCACATGATTCCAAATAGCTGCACAGTGATTGGCCGGTCAACAGTTAGGCGAAGATCTACAGAGGAAACGATCACAGTGGAAGACTGTCATGGGTGACAATCAGTCTTTTTGAAGAGAATCATAGGTGTAACGGATGTGCTAGACGGTGGCTTGTAATATGGGCCTTCAGTAGTGCTACTTCTGAATCCATCAGCTGCGAGTGTGGTGTGATATGACTACACATCCACTAGAGGGTGGTGTTGGCCAGGAAATAACTTGACTGTGGATTCATGATAACCTCATAAAAGTGCCTTATTATCTGCTATTTTTGCTAGCTTCGGAGTTTTCCAACCTTTTGAATGATGTCCATCTATTCTTGAAAAGTCTGTCTTGAAAATGTTTTTACAGTATATCTGCAACAAAATTAATTTCTTCTCCTCCTTCAGCCATTGTGGGTTGACAAAACCGCTATTAAATCAACACAAAATTGTATTTGCTTATTCCGCTCGCAACAGATGCAATGTGCTAGCTCTGGCCAGTATGCACTTATCACTAGCGGCTCGTGATACTATGATTGTCTTGTGACTAGCCAATCATTGTTTCCTAAAACTCGTTTTTAGTGCCTTTGAGCAGGCCTTTTGTTGCCAACACAAAATCTGATTGGTTTCATCGACAATTATTTTATGCTCCAGGGCCTTCAGGACTGATTGTGAAGGGATAGATTTCTGACCCTGGTAACAAATTATGGCAGAAATGTGATTGGTTAAAAGCTTAAATACGAAGATGCATCTGAAAGCAGCACAACAGGGAAAATGCAATGAAAGGAATCATGGACAAAATATAATTCTTATTAGTCTGTGATTCAGATATTTCTAGGCCAGCAGAGAAGGCCTTTCAGTCCCTGATGGCCCATCACTGAATATGAGCATCGAAACTGATGATGATTGCGAAATAAGCATATGGATGTTATGTTCATGTGTCATCGAGCTAGGAGGCAAACAACCAAAAAAGATTCCCATCAAAATTTCAGGTTTATTTTCCAGAAAATGACAAAATGAATTGTTTATGTACACTTCAAAATGTCACGGCGGGTTTGTCGGTAAATTTGAAGTGAAAAGTGTTATATAACATTCAGTGTGTATGAAAGCCACACACTCTGAGAGGATTAAACAAATGGATATGGTAATTAGAGAGCTTTAGGCTTGTTTGTTGGCTAACGTCATCGACTTCCCTTTTTTTTTATTTACGAATTTGGCTCGTGGGTATTTACTAAAACTTACAATAACAAAAATACGCAGCAAAAAATATTGACCCTAAAATTAAAGTGGTGGTGTTTATTGACTATGTTTTATTTTATTTTATTTTTTACACTTGCACTCACAGTAGGCATTGAGCACTGAGTGAAAGTGTAATGAATACATTTGCCCCCCATATTGGAAAGTGACTGAGATTCTTATATTGCATTTCGCAAACTTAATTTTGTCATTGACATGATGTTTTAAAAAAATTGGTTATGAACAGGACTTTAATGTTTCAATGAATCAAATGGACAGTTTAATCAAATGAAATTATTATTTCTTTTTAAACACTCAGAAATCACAAAATAAGGCCAAGAAAATGACATAAAAAAACATTTTCCGCCCTAAAAGCTCAGCATATACTCTAGGCGTATTGTTAAAAAAATCTATATATTTTTCTGACTGTAATTATATCCATTTTTTTTGTGTTAAGCCTTAAAGGACAACCGACACCATTTTTTTGTTTCCTAACTGACATCAGAAAAACGTTTTATAGCATCTAAAATACCCAAAACACGCACTGATATTTTTAGTCAAATGCAAAACACCAATAAAAATGACTTAAAGTGTCCCAAAACTACTTCTTCCCCCTCCTCCCCTCCACCTCATTTGCATCACACAGTGCCATTTTGGCTCATTTTTGTCTTGTTCTTTCTGCCTTTTTTTCCCTTCCATCATAACTCACACACACACACACACACACACACACACACACACACACACACACACACACACACACACACACACACACACACACACACACACACACACACACACACACACACACACACACACACACACACACACACACATACTCAAGAATGGAGGCCATGCCCTCAGCCCATACTGGTCCTGGGGTTTATGGGTAAGGGTTTCACTTCATTCCTCCTTTCATCCCAAATCTGATATTTCTATTAAAGTTTTAAAGGAGAAAAAAAAAAAAACAATAAACAATAGTCAGATGATTTTATTTAATCAATGATCAACAATAACGGTGGATATTTAACTCATTCGCTGCCATTCCCAAATGTATTTGAGTCTTGAAAAGCATGCCGTGGATGGAGCGCCACTGTTATCTAGCTGGATAGCTTTCTATCTATTTGAGTTACTTCCGGGTTGAGTGAACGCAAGCGCGTGTGGCTGCCGCTTCTCACCCGCAGAAAAAAAACACCCGCAGAAATGAAATGGATTATTATTATTATTCCCGAATTTGTTCGTTTTTTTTTTTTTTTTTCATGCTTGGGTTCCGATAAAGCGCTGGCCATGGCCTCTGGTAATGTTTTTTTTCTTTTATAATAATAATCATAATACATTTCCTTTATAATCGCCTTTCAAAACTCTCAAGGTCACTTTACAGTCATAGGATACGTTTTTCTGTGGGTGAGCAGCGGCAGCCACACGCGCCAGCATTTACTCAACCAGGAATTAACTCAAATAGATGGAAAGCTAGCTAGCTAGCTAATAGATACCCAACAGCTAGCTGGCTAGATAGTTAGCTAGCCAGCTAATAGATAGCAAATCGATTCCACAAGGGGCATTTCCATTTTTTCCATGTTAGCGCTTTTGTTCCAGCTTAAGCTGTTAAAGCGCTATATATTTTTTGGGGGGGAGGGTCTGTTTCAAGCCATGTTTTGCCCTCCCATGAGGGGGCAGCATTTACCTGTTATTGTACAGCCGCCCCCACCTTCAATGCAGATAACTCTATAACCACATAAGCTCAAAATAAACTGATAAAGCGCTGGTCAGACCTCTAGCAATGGTTTCCCCTCCCACAAGGTGGCAGCTTTTACCTTCTGTACAGCCGCCCCCAATTCAAGCTCAGATAACTCCAGACCCATATAATTTAGGAATTAACTATTTTTTTCTGATAAAATGAGATAATCTAATGTTTCTTACACTACATTGAATGTTTATATAGTCCTAAAACTCAATATCCTGCAACTTCAGTGAAAATGACAAAAACCCTGGCACTGGAGTGGACATATTTTTGCACGTTGTCTGGCAATGAATGAGTTGACATGGCTGATTTGCCACCAGTATCTTTGATTTTCTCCTTTAAATCTTTCCCTGTATTCACTTATGTGTCTCGTGTTAGGTTGTCATTGGGACGGAATCACCGCTCTGTATTAAATATGAAATATAGCGTTAGCTTGTGACCCTGAATACTAGACAGTTGATATCTTACTAGACTGGGTTGGTGTTTAGCCACCAAAGTGTTGGATGTAAATTTGTGTATGTGTGAGAGGACCAAAGCATCCTTTACAGCAGTGGATCAGGGACGTCATGGTGGATGACGTATCTTTTCAAATGATCTACATACGTTACACATCTGAAAAAAAAATATATATATATATATATATATATATATATATATATATATATATATATATATATATATATATATATATATATATATATATATATATATATTTATATATACTGCATTGTATTTTGGACAGTCACCCTCATTTCAAGCTCATATAACTCCAGACCCATATAATTTAGAAATTAACTGTTTTTCTCTGATGAAAGAAGAGAGTCTAAGGTTTCTTACGCAGCATTGAATGTTTATGTCGTCCTAAAAGTAAAAAATCTGTGGGTCCTGGAATTTGAGTGACAATGACAAAAACCCTGGCACTGGATTGGACAATTTTTTTGCACATTGTCCGGCAGTGAATGAGTTAAGAATCAAAATATACAAAATATAATTAACATCAGTCTGTGATTCAGATATTTTTAGGCCGGCAGAGAAGGCCTTGCAGGCCCTTACGGTCCATATTGTGCTACCGCTACTTGTTAACGCATTTTAAGACAAAATGTAGTTATGATTGTCAACACGTTCCAATAGCTAAAGCAACGCTACGGTTGATACGCGTCACTCATTTGTCGTGTAAACCAGCGACATTTGTTCATTTACAATCCCGCAAAGCATGTTTTTACAAAATACAACATGCCTCAATGTGTTATCTGGAAATTGAATCGCAGACAGATTTGCCCTGAGCTGTTTATTTATTTATTTTTTTTATTTTAATGGCACTGTTTTAAAGGCAGCTGCTGCAACAAGCGACAGATTTTATTGAATGGTAATACGGCGACGGACACACGCTCTCCATCGTGATGTCGCGACCTTTTTGTGTGCGAAAATATGAGAAGAAAATCTGGCGAGCGAATATGCGCGCATGCGATGGAGAGCGGCGCGTGTGTGTTTTTGTTTGCATGCTGCCACGCTGACTGTTGGAAATGTACCAGCAAAGGATTAAATTATGGATTAATGACAGGAAAAAAAACGGTAACTAATGAGTCAACATCAGTGTTACAATGCTTGTGTCATGACATCAGCGGGAGTACAGATGCTCCCCTACTTATGAACATTCGAGTTATGAACAACGGTACATACAAACATTTTTAGTCATAATAATAATAATACATTTCATTTATAAGCGCCTTTCAAATCTCTCAAGGTCACTTTACAGTCACACGATAGGTTTTTCTGTGGGTGAGCAGCGGCAGCCACACGCGCCAGCGTTCACTCACCCGGAAGTATACAAAAAAAACTCAATAACAAATAATATGACAACACAAAGACACCGAGAGTCATTCATTCTTCGGCACTTGCCGTACCCTGTTTGCGACATGGAGCAGTTCTAGATGAAAGAGGAGAGGACCAAAGCATCATTTTCAGCAGTGGATCAGGGACGTCATTATGGATGACGGTATCCTTTCAAATAATCTACATACGTTACACATCTGAAAACCACAACAAAATGGCAGATTTATTATGCGAGGTTGTGTAGTATTCTCTTCAGTTGTACATATCTTTATAGAGCATATATGTTTTTAAATGTTTATTTTTCAGTACAAATCAATACAGGTTACCTATACAAGCCTGAAACATATTTATATAAATCTTAAACATACTTATATAAGCTTTAAACATACATTCCATACAAAATATAGGAGTGAAGCAACTTACGAACAAATTCACCTTACGAACGACCGTTTGGAACGTATCTCGTTTGTAAATTGGGGAGCGTCTGTATTATCGCCACTGGTTAGCACTCCAAATTTGCACTACAGAGTTTGCAGGGATGCTCCCCTACTTATGAATATTCAAGTTACGAACAACAGTACAGACTAACATTTTTGTAGTTACATATGTAGTATTCTTTTCAGTTGTACATGCACATATCTTTATAGAGCATGTATGTTATTAAATGTTTATTTTTCATTACAAATCAATACAGGTTACTTATACAAGCCTTAAACATATTTATATGAGCCTTAAACATACATTCCATACAAAATATAGGAGTGAAGCAACTTAACGAACAAATTCACCTTACGAACGACCGTTTGGAACGTATCTCGTTTGTAAATTGGGGAGCGTCTGTAGTATCTCCACTGGTTAGTACGCTGACTTCACAGTACAGATGTTGCAGGATGTTCCAGCTCTGGAATTTTCGGAATTTTGTTCAGGTTTTGGTCTTTGTTGGAGGAGGGTTGCTGATAAAGCGCTGGTCAGACCTCTTGGCAATGTATTTTCCTTTCCATGAGGGGCCAACATTTACTTTTTGTACAGCTGCCCCCATTTCAAGCTCCTATAACTCCAGACCCATATAACTTAGGAATTAACTTTTTTTTCTGATGAAAGAAGAGAGTCTAAGGTTTCTTACGTAGTCCTAAAACTCAATATTCTGTGGGTTCTGGAATTTGAGTGACAATGACAAAAACCCTGGCACTGGAGTGAACACATTTTTGCACATCGTCTGGCAGTGAATGAGTGAAGTACAAACATGTAGTATGACCTCAAGCTGTTGTGTCTGTAATGAAAAAGCGATGGTGATGGTGACAACGTGTGTGTTGGTGTGCAGACGAAAGACAAGGCACCCTGCGGCTGAGCAACCTGACCAAAAGCATGTCGGGGAAGTACATCTGCCGAGCCAGCAACACAGCAGGCTCCGACAGCTGCTCCATTAACCTGGAAGTTATCACCTGTGTGTACACACACACACACACACATTCCTGTTTCAATGGTTTTGTGAGGTCCGGATAACTCCAGATAAGGAGTGAGGACCACCATGGATGATAAGTTTAGAGAAGAACTAGTGTTCCATTTGGATAGGAGTGGGGTTTCTGAATCACCCCTGTAGTGAATTTGGTTAAAATATCGTTTTACTTTTTGTGGTATGAACATAACCACACACTGTGAGTAAAAAGTGTGTGTATCCAAGTGAAATGAAAACACACACCAAAAAATCATTTTGGGTGTATTTGTGAGGACCTCTCTGAAACTTTAACAGATGCATATATAGACCCTCTAGAAGCCTTTAGAATGAAAAACTTGTGAGGACCGGCCAAAAGGTCCTCACTTGTCAAAAATGTCCTCACTACGTCTGGTATAAAATGTTAGCGGTCCTCACAAGACTAGCCATACAACACACACACACACAATCCCAGTACATGTGTGTTTATACAATGTGTGTTGTGTTATTATTTTATAGCTTCCAACACAGGCATTATTGCGGCGGCCACGCTAGGCTCCATGGTGGGACTGGTTGCCATGGTGCTCTTCCTCATATTCATCCTGAGGAGGAGGCGGGACACTGAGGAGGAGACAGCCAATGAGATCAAGTAAGACATGATATGTACCGGGTTCAGGCGGAAAGTGGAAATTAGCGAATATTATGATTGACGTCCACTCCTAAAAGGGGTTTGCCAATTGAAGCCCGCAAATAGGTTGCAAAATACTTAACTCATTCACTGCCATTCACGGATTTTTGGGGAATTCAACATGTGACGTAGAGCGCGATTCACTAATTTGTTCCGGCTTGTTTATTTTTTCATGCTTGGTTGCCGATAAAGCGCTGACTATGGCCTCTGGCAATGTTTTTTTTTTTTTCTTTTCCACAAGTGGGCAGCATTTTCCTTTTTTCCATGTTAGCACTTTGTTCCAGCTTCAGTTGTTGTTTAAGCGCTATATAAACCAATATGTATATATTGCATTATATTTTGGACAGCCGTCCTGATTTCAAGCTCATATAAATCCAGACCCATTTCATTTAGGAATTAACTCTCTGATTTTCTTGATGAAAGAAGAGAGTCTAAGGTTTCTCACGCTGTATTAAAATAATAATAATAATAATAATAATAATACAGTAAAGTCTCGTTATATCGATATTCAAGGGAGTCCGAAAAAATATCGATATAACCGGGACTATCGATATATCCGACCCTGTTTGCATGTAATTTTCTCAGTGCGTGCATAGAAATAGTATCGATATAACCGGGACTATCGATATATCCGATATCGATATAACGAGACTTTACTGTAATAATAATAATAATAATAATAATAATAATAATAATAATAATACATTAAGGATAACATACGCTGATGATAAACTCACGGCCAAGGCTGAATATGTTTTTTTTTACCATCTATATAAAGGGAAGACGCTCAGGCTCCAAAGCGAGTGTCATGGGCAAAGAGCAACACGGGCTCAGACATCGTCTCCAAAAACGGCACGTTGTCATCCATCGCGACCAGCCCTCGGCCTGCGGACCACCAACACACCATCACCACCACCACCGCCAACCCGCCTACCACTACCCGTACTCGCCATCGTCCACAACCGACGCGGGCTCCGTTATCAACGCCTACCAGCTGCGCCCGGGCGAGGCCAACACCCTGCGTGGCCTACCTGGCTACAACGCGGTCGGGACGCCGTCACGGAAACACAAGCGACCCCCCGCTACCAACGGGGGGCCGCCCCAGGTGGTCGGCATGCCCCCTGTTAGAACGGAGGGGGCTCAACCTCAGACACCGCCCGCCTTCACGCCGTCCCCGCGAGCCAGCTCGTCGTCCACGTTGACCAAGGCGGACACTGTGGCCATTATGGTGCCTGCGCAAAGTCAAGCGGGCTCCTTGGTATAGCCTCTGATTGGACAGGTAGGAGGGGAATTGGGGTGGGTGTGGGGGTTCTTAACGTTTCTTCTGCCTTGTACAGTGATACCTCGGTTTACGAACGTTAAATTTATGAAAATTTTACCTTGGCATACAAACTTTTTCGTAGACAGAGCTGCCTCAATGAGTGATGTGTCGTTCGCGAACCAGCCCGTTCTTCTCACATCAAAATGGCAGCCGACTGTTTTTGTCCTCTATTCCCCGCCCCCAGTCTTCGGTTAAAGCCACGTGATTGGTCAAGAACGCAACAGTGAGGGGAGGTGGTTTAAGCATTAAAGAGACGGGCAGACGAAAGTGAAAGAGTTTCAACTTTGATAGTTCAAAGGCACAGTGTAGACTGCAAGGTTAAAATAGCCCATCAATCAGGCTCCACAAATAAACCGCACAAGCCATCTGTACATTTGATGCAAAAAGCTGTCAACCCAGCTAAACAGGACATAATTGATGAGGAACTAGATAAAATTATCGCAGAGAAAGCACCTACAAGGGTCATTCCTCAAGATGGTGAAAGAAGGTTACGTTCCTCATCAAGTTTTAATGCTGATGAAACCGGCCACTCCATTCCATCAAGCCATCAACGACCTTCACACAAAGATAAATAAAACCACTTTATTATATAGTACAGTTTATTTCTTTAATTATAATACCATAGCACCTTTATTATACATGAAATAAGGTGTATTTTGTGTAGTTTTAAGGCTTAGAAAATTAGAAAGTGGAAAATTATGTTTTATGGGGACCTAGGAACGGATTATTCTCTTGTTAATGGTTTCCTATGTGAAATTAATTTTTGGGATACACACTTTTCGCCTTACACACTCTGTCTGGGAAACTATTAATTTCGTAAGCCAAGGTATCACTGTAATTGGAATTCTCTGTGACCTCCCGCAAGGACATTCAATTTATTCATATCACTGACTCAGCACATTTTTGATTTTCACCCAAAAAAATACAGTAAAGTCTCGTTATATCGATATCGGTTATATCGATAGTACCGCTTATTACGATACTATTTCTATGAACGCAAGGAGAAAATTACATGCGCGCAGGGTCGGATATATCGATAGTCCCGGTTATATCGATATTTTTTCGGACTCCCTTGAATATCGATATAACGAGACTTTACTGTAGTTAAAGGACAACCTTCACCTCCGGATAAGTTGCGTCCATAATTTGTAAAATCACTTCAAATGACTTCTACTGAGCGCGTTTTACAAAGATGCCACCAACTATAGCAATATTTTACGTTTTAAGACACTGAATATTCAGGAAGTCTTGTTTTCAAGTTTATGATGATGCCCGAAGTGACGTTACGGAGGGAACGCCCCTGACCGAAAAAGTGACACAATGCATTTTTTCGTCTGAAAACACCATGTTGATGGCGAAATTAGAAGGGAAACTACATAAATCAGCGGATAAATCAGCCATCTTGTGCATTTTCTGGGCACTACGTTGCAGTCCAGATGGCTCAAATTGATACGGAAAGACTTCTTTAATCAATTGCAAATTTAAGCTTTCCTCTTCAGAACTATTTGAATCATATTCATAACTGGATGAGTAACAAGAAAGCATTTTCTCCGAATCTGAACTCTCTGAAGCCATTGTTTTGATTCTGGAGCAAGGCAGTTTGTGAAGGAGTATCCTGGTGTGACGTCACGAACAAGGGGGCGAGACTTTCTGAATCTGCCCAGTTCCGAGCTCATTTTGGGACATTTTTGGGACTAGTTTTGGGACATTTTAAGTCATTTTATTGGTGTTTTGCATTTGACTATAAATATCAGTTTTGGGTATTTTAAATGCTAGAAAACGTTTTTCTGATGTCAGTTAGGAAACAAAAAAAATGGTGTCAGTTGTCCTTTAACTGAACAGCAAAAAGCGTCGGTCGTGTAGTTGGCACATTCTCAATTGTTTCTCAGGCTTAATTTTTTTTTTTTTTAAACACAAAAAATGCCCCAAATTTAAAAAAAACCCAACAACACTAAATGACTATTCAGGTTTTTCTATAGAATTCAATGGTCACGTCGCATTGGATGTGTTGCCTGTGGTGATCGACGGAATGTAAGTCAAATGGAAAAAAAAAAAAGAAAATAAGTTGATGGACTTGTTTTTAGTGACAGTTACGACCCCTGGCGACACCCCATAATAAGCCATGCTTTCTGCCTGGCTGTGTCATGGAATTTCTACTACTGAACAGTTATGTAATTTCTAGTCCTACAGCTGGTGTTATTTGCAAAAGTCGAGCAGCTACGTGTAGCATTTGAAATACAGGTAACATCCGAGTTATGACCGGCGCGAGTTACGACCACCTGTACTTACGACCACGACCACCAGACCTTGTTATTTATGGATTTATTTATTTATGTATTTCTTCACATATTTATTTATTTAATTTTAAATTCCTCGCCTGGCACCGCAACGTGCAATTTTGGCCAGCCAGCATGTCACACACTTGCACAGCAATGCGTGACTACACTCAATACAGTAGTTATATACAGTGCAGAGATCGTGTCGGCAACATCTCCTGTAGTACACTGCTTTTTTTTAATTGATAATATGAAATATTAAAATGATAAAAATGACACTAAAAGTTATCAAATTTATAAATGAACTGAAAACAGTTTGGTATATAATAGTATTTAATAGAAAATGTTGCACATTGACATCGTATACTATCCTGTCGTGTAAACGTCACGTCGGCCATTTTGAATTGATTTCGACTTATGACCGTTTGACTTGCGACCGTTTTTTGTTGGAACAGAACCCGGTCGTAACTCGGATAGTACCTGTAAATTTGGATGGTTGGCAGTTGTTTTTTTAATACATATTAATTATGTTATGTTAATTTAAAAAATAAAAAAAAACATGTTACATTAGTTGTCTCTTTGAGATCTGCATTGACCAATGCTTTTTTTTATATCCCCCAAACTCTGCACAAGATTTAGCTGTATTGAGAATCAATTAATTTTACCACAACTAAACATATTTGTAACCTTTGATTGGCTTGTTTTTGTTCACAAGGATTAGCCTATTTCACTCATTTTTATTTTTATTTCAGCCAATACAAAAAGCAACATGTCCTGTGTAACCTCTCAGTCATACAGGAGTGGTCCATCGATGAAAAGGTTTTTTTCAGCCGTCATCTATACTTCTTTGAAGGTGTCGGACGTTTCGCTTATTATCCAAGAAACTTCGTCAACAAACGAAAGTCTTACTGGTAGTTTCGGCCCTATATATATATATCCCTACTGTCCAGACGTGACGGTGCCGGACTCTGCTATGATAGGTCCCTGCTCTCAGGTTGGGGGGAGCAGAGGACTACTCCCTGCAGCTCCACTGATCGCTTCTATTGTCCTGACTAACGACTGGCCCGATTGCCCAATTTGCCCTGTTAAAAAGCAACATGGTAAGTGTTTCTAAGTAAGCTGGTAATATTTTCTCGGTTGCTTTTTATAAGATTGTACATGTGTAATATTTCACAAGATATTCCAATTTTAACAACTGAGTTTGGATCGACAAATTAGTTGAGTGTGCTCCAGTCAAGCACCAACAAGGGATCATTCCTCAAGATGGTGAAAGAAGAAAGGCTACGTTCCTCATCAAGTGTTTAATGCTGATGAAACCGGGCACTTCATTCCATCAAGCCATCGACCATCACAAAGGACAATAAAACGACTTTATTGTACAGTAAGGTTTATTTCTTTAATCATAACACCATAGCACATTTATTATACATAAAATAAGGTATATTTTGTGTAGTTATAAGGCTTAGAGAATTAGAAAGGAGAAAATTGTGTTTTATGGGGACCTGGGAACGGATTATTCTCATTTTAATGGTTTCCTATGGGAAATTAATTTTTGGGATACACACTTTTCGCCTTACACACGCTGGCAACCCAATTAAGTTCGTAAGCTGTAATCACTGTAATGATTTTCCACCCAAATGATGGAGCAGGTTTGACATAGATAGCTCTGATACAACACGACGCTGACCACATCATTTCTCTTGTCATAGACTGAGAATTTATTTGGAGTGTTTCTATCAAATACAGTCTATCCATTTTCATACAGAATATGCAAATTGTACTGCAATTCCATAACAGCAAAGAAAAGAATAGATAGTAATAATAATCCATTTCATTTATAAGTGCCTTTCAAAACTCTCACGGTCACTTTACAGCCACAGGATTTTTTTTTTTTCTGTGGGTGAGCAGCGGCAGCCACACGCGCCAGCGTTCACTCAACCCCGAAGTAACTTAAATAAATAGCAAGCTAGCTAGCGAATATATAGCTATTAAAGTGACCTTGAGCGTTTTGAAAGGCGCCTAGAAATGAAATGTATTATGATTATTAGCTAGCGAATAGATAGCTAATAGCCAGTGAATAGATAGCTAATAGCTAGCTAGCTATTCGCTGACAAGACAAGGCCACTTGAAGACAAATTAGGCTACAGTGAAGTGATACAAACACATTAGGGGATCCAAATCCCCATGATATTAAAATGCTATCGTAACAGAAATCCCCAGAAAAGTGAAAACTCATTACATTACACAGAAGTTGTTCTTTTTTTGCAAATCAATGGTTCCGTTTTGACCCCACCTACAGCAACTTTTGAGCTTCTCCAAAATTCTGTCACGGATAAGCACAAAATAGCAATTTGTATTCCAAGGACTCCTATGAGGTCTCTGTCAGAAGACTTCTTGAGATGATCATCCTCATCACCTCGTTTGTTCCTGTGGAGAAATCAGATGTGAAGGGAGCAGCGGCGGGAACATCAACGGCATCAATGCCGACGTAATGGCTTCTGACCTTCTAAAATCTGATGCACGCGGATGTCGCGCACAAACTGCTGCACGGCGTAGTCCTTGAGGTAACCGTAGCCGCCGTGCATTTGGAGAGCTTGGTTGCAGATCTGAGGAATGTTGAAATGATGACTGGAATATGACACTCATAATTGCTACAGGTATGTTGAACATGCTAGCTAGCTATATAGCGATATAGCTGGCTGGCTAACTAGCGAGCTATTAGCTATCTGTTGGCTAGCTAGCTTTTTATCTATTTGAGTTACTTCCGGGTTGAGTGAATGCTGGCGTGTGTGGCTGCCGCTGCTCACCCACAGAAAAACTTATCCTGTGACTGTAAAGCGACCTTGAGAGTTTTGGAAGGCACTTAGAAATCAAATGTATTATTATTATTATTATTATTATTATTCATTTTTCATCATCTTTCATTTATCAATTATCCATTATCTATTTATTATTTTAATATTTATTATTAAATAGACCGCCCCATTAATGTTGATGTCAAAACTGAATAACTTGAATATTTTTAAATCTTATTTCTTATATCTTATTTTATAATCTTATTTTTGAATAAATTTAAATTTAATCCTACTGGACCCTCTGTACCCTGCCCACCACCTTTTCCATCTTTTTTCAGATTATTTGATATATATATATATATATATATATCATATATATATATATATATATATATATATATATATATATATATATATATATATATCATATATATATCAAAACCCTCAGATTTATTTTTTAGGGTACCGAAATGTATCTTCAACAAAATGTATCTTGTTATACATGTCATATTTTAAGTTTGTTTATTTTTTTTAATATTCAATAAGTATTCATTATTAAGTAATAAGTATTCACTGTAAACTGATATGATGTAAATGGAACAGTTTCATTTCAATTCCAAAATGTACTCAGGAATTGAAAATATGACTTAAAGCCCGAATGTGTTCGGGTTTCAGGTTTTTTTTTTCATGCTTGGGTGCTGATAAAGCGTTGGCCATGGCCACTGCCATTTTTTTCTATTTCCACAAGGGTGCAGCATTTCCCTTTTTTCCACGTTAGCGCTTTGTTCCAGCTTTAGCTGTTGTTCAAGCGCTATATAAACGACTGTGTATGTATTGCATTGTATTTTGGACAGCCGCCCCCATTTCAAGCTCATATAACTCTAGACCCATATCATTTAGGAATTAACTTTTCCATGTTCGCGCTTTGTTCCAGTTTCAGCTATTAAAGCACTATACTGTATAAACCAATATCTATGCATTGCATTGTATTTTGGACAGCCGCCCCCATTTCAAGTTCATATAACTCCAGACCCATATAATTTAGGAATTCACTCTTTTTTTCCTGATGAAAGAAGAGAGTCTAAGGTTTCAAACTCTGCATTGAATGTTTATGCAGTCCTAAAACTCTATATTTTGTGGGTGTTGGAATTCAAGTGACAATGACAAAAGCCCTGGCACTGGAATGGACACATTTTTGCACATTGTCTGGCAGTGAATGAGTTAAGTTGGGTCTGAAAAAAAAACCAAGTTAAAATCTAGTTTTGAATATACCTTTCACAGATAATATCAATACCATTGATTCGGATCCATTTTGTACTCACGTCAAAGCAGTGGTCGGTGGCAAAGAGCTTGGCCATAGAACACAGTTGGACGGCATCCGTTCGCGCCTCCTGAAGCGCCACGGCGGCCTGGCGTACTAAAAGTCGAGACGCCACCAAATCGGTGGCCATCTCTGCTAGTTTGAACTGAAGGAACTGCACATAGAAACGTAAAGGGTGTTAAAATCGCACAGTTAAAAATACACGCAGAGCAAAAACAGCCGTTTTAAAGGACAACCGACACCATTTTTTTGTTTCCTAACTGACATCAGAAAAACGTTTTATAGCATCTAAAATACCCAAAACACACAGGCTGATATTTTTAGTCAAATGCAAAACACACAAAAAAAAGAGTTATTAAAGTGTCCCAAAATTGATACGCAAGTACTTCTTCAATCGATTGCAAACATGTATGCTTTCCTCTTCAGAACTATTGGAATCATATTCATAACAGGATGAGTAACACAAAAGCATCTTCTCCGAATCTGAAGCCATTGTTTTGATTCTAGAGCAAGGCGAAGACGTCCTGGCGTGACATCACGAAAAGGGGGCGGGACCTTCTGAAACTCGCCATTTCCGGGGTCATTTTGAAGTAGTTTTGGGACACTGTAAGTCATTTTGCACTTGACTAAAAATATCAGCCTGTGTGTTTTGGGTATTTTAGATGCTATAAAACGTTTTTCTGATGTCAGTTAGGAAACAAAAAAAATGGTGTCGGTTGTCCTTTAGAATCACCGTTAAAAATACATAATTTCAAAACTATTGAAACAGGTGTTTCAATAGTTTCTAACCTGGTTATTGGAGAGAGTTTCTCCAAACTGCTTCCGCACCAACAGGTGGTCCCTCGCCAGCTGGACGGAGGCGTGGGCCGCACCCAGAGAACATGAAGCTGTTCAAAGGTACAATTTTATGTTTATAGCGAGCGCTTAAAATGTTAACGTTGAGCTCAAAATGGACATTTGGGTTATGGTTAAATGCTAAGTTTTGTGATGCTAAAAAAAAACTCCTGTGAAAGTCAATGTCAAATCTGCTAACTCATTCACTGCCATTCACAGATTCATTCGGGAATTGAAAATATGACGTTGAGCGCCATTCCCAAATTTGTTCGGGTTTTATTATTTCATGCTTGGGTGCCGATAAAGCGCCGGCCATTGCCTCCGGAAATGTTTTACCCCCTTCCGCGAGGGGGGGAAGCATTTCCATTTTTTCCATATTAGCACTTTGTTCCATCTTAGCTGTTGTTTAAAGCGCTATATAAACCAATATGTATGTATTGTGTTTTGGACAGCCGCCCTCATTTCAAGCTCATATAACTCCAAACCCATATCATTTAATAATAATAATAATAATAATAATAATAATAATAATAATCATTTCATTTCTAAGCGCCTTTCAAAGCTATCAAGGTCACTTTACAGTCACAGGATAAGTTTTTCTGTGGGTGAGCAGCGGCAGCCACACGCGCGAGCGTTCACTCAATCTGGAATAACTCAAATGAATAAAAAGCTAGCTAGCTAGCTAATAGATAGCTATCTAGCTAGCTAGCCAGCTAACAGATAGCCAATAGATAGCATTTAGTTTTTTTTGTGTTTTTGACATCAAGATGGCAGCGTGAGAGTGGCTGTCTTTACATCAGCTCCTGTATTTTGTGTTTTTCTACTTCTTCCTTTCCTTCCTTACTTTCATCACTTTGCTACTGTGAAATGTCAATTTCTCCACTGTGAGACTAATCTAATCCAACAGCCAATCAAAGAGGGGTGTGTAGATTTTTGCTGTCACTGTTCATGAGCGTCATCTTCAGTTCGAACTCACCGATATTAATTCTGCCTCCGTTCAGTCCTTTCATGGCAATTGTGAAACCTTGACCTTCGACTCCCAGCAGGTTGCTGGCAGGAACGGCGCAGTCCTCAAATATCACTGCCCTGGTGGGTTGCGAGTTCCAACCCACCTGAAGGAACACACAGAGTCAACGATGCCTCTCTAGTGGTTTTCGGTAGCGCAATTAAAAAATAACAACAATCGTGCTACCTTTTGTTCTTTTTTGCCGAAACTGAGGCCCGGTGTTCCCTTTTCCACTAACAGACAGGAAATGCCTTTCGGACCTTTGGCTCCTGTGCGACACATGACTACGTAAATGTCAGACTCGCCACCGCCGCTGATGAAGGCCTGGAATCATACACAGGAAAGGGAGAGGTGTGCCATATTGAATTGTGGTAAGACATTTAAAGGACAACCGACATGACTTTTTTGTTTCTTAACTTGACACCAGAAAAACGTTTTATAGCATCTAAAATACCCAAAACACGCAGGCTGATATTTTTAGTCACATGCAAAACACCATTAAAAGTAACTTAAATTGTCCAAAATCTGCAACAAATTGAGCTGCGAATTGGGCATTTTCAGAAAGTCCCGCCCCCAGTTCGTGACGTCACCCCAAGACGTCTTGCCTTGCTGGAGAATCAAAACAATGGCTTCAGATTCGGAGAATATGCTGTCTTGTTACACATCCAGTTATGAATATGATTCAAATAGTTCTGAAGAGGAAAGCATACATGTTTGCAATCGATTAAAGAAGTACTTCCGTGCTATTTTGAGGCAATAGGGGGGGAAATGTAGCACTAAAAGAGAGGCAGAAAATGGCGACAAAGCTCCGTGTAAGGAATTAATCAGCCCGTTTCCACAGGCTGATTAATTCCTTACACGGAGCTTTGTCGCCCTCTTCTGCCTCTTTTTGGTGCAACACGGAGTTTTCAGACCAAACAAAGTACAGCAAAATGCATTGACGTGATGGAAGGACTGCTACAATGTGTCCTTTTCTCGGTCAGGGGCGTTCCTTCAGTGACGTAACGTGAGGACTTGTCACCAACTCAAAAACAAGACTTCCGGAATATTCAAGGCGAGTCTTAAATCGTAAAATATGCGGTGGAATCTTTGTAAAATACGCTCAGTAGAAGTCATTTGAAGCCATTTTACAAATTAGGGACACGACTTGTCCGGAGACGTCGGTTGTCCTTTAAAAGTAAAAAAAAACTAATTTCAGCGTTTTTTTAATTTATTTTAAGCCAACTCACACAGATTCGTAGTTAGACTAGTAACAAAGATAAATGCTTTTGCACTTTTCCCAGTACTGCATTGTTGAAAGGTGCTTATAAATAACATGTATTATTTTTATTTGTTATTGTTCCGTTAGCTGCTTTATTTACATAGTTAATGGAGGATGCACTGATCACCATAATTTATTTTTTCTCTCTATCCCCAAAAATAATAATCTATTGATGGAGAATGAGAAGTTATCATATTTAAAAGTTTCATGCCCAGAACCCAGAAAGATTGTCTTTACTGCCGGCAGGAGACGCAGCCATTCATGACAGACGCCTGAATTCTGCAGCGCTCTGCCAAGCTATATATTGAGTGTATATGCAAGTTTAAGTGATACATTAGTAAAACATTGTTTTCTTGATTAGAATACAACGCCCCTGGGCGCTCGAATCGCGAACAGCTGTAAGCAATAAAACATTGTCTCTTGCATGAACTGATAAATTTGTAACCTGGCTAATGAGCTCTTCCTGTGAAGGAGTTTCAAGTCGTAAATTGCTTCGGTGATAAAGGAGTTTCCCAAGTTTTAAATTCTGTCCAAGGCCAGACATCCTAGATGAAGATGACAGTTTAACTTTCCGTGTCTGTTGACCTCAGATTGACCCCGGGTTGTCTGTGCTTCAATTGTGTATTTGAGTCACACATGTTGACTAAGCATGAAACTTTTAAATATGATAACTTCTTTTTCTGTCTAATCTCTATCAGACACCTAAAATCGTGGAATACTGCCATTTTTTTCCCTCTCTCCCACTCAAATATGAGCACAGAATGTTGTCAGAATGTCATGGAAGCTTTACCTTGGAGCCATTCAAGATGTAACGATCACCTTGGCGTTGTGCAGTCGTCAATAGCGATGCAGCATCACTGCCGCTGCCTGAAATCAACAAAGAACAAATTCAAGTCATGGAGTCTTGGTACTGAATTGGTTCAAAGTAGTATTTGTCGGGAACAGACCAGGTTCTGTCAGGCAGTAGGAGGCAAACTTCTCCATGGAACAAAGTTGAGGACAGAATTTTTGTCTCTGGTCCTTGTTGCCGAAGCTGTCTATCATCCAGGCGCACATGCTGCATGCAAAAGACATGTTAGGGCCAGGTGTCCATTTTAACTCATTCACTGCCAGAGCATGTGCAAAAAAAAGTGTTCACTCCAGTGCCAGGGTTTTTGTCATTGTCACTTGAATTACAGGACCCAAAGAATATTGAGTTTTAGGACAACATCAGAAAAAAAGTTATTTCCTAAATTCCATGGGTCTGGAGTTATATGAGCTTGAAATGAGGGCGGCTGTCCAAAATTCAATACATACATATTGATTTATATAGCGCTTCAACAACAGCTGAAGTTGGAACAAAGCGCTACTTGGCTAATTCCAAAATTGTTATGGGTTTGGAGTTACATGAAAATAATAATAAATAATAATAATAATACATTTAATTTATAAGCGTCTTTCAAAACGCTCACGGTCACTTTACAGTCACATGATCAGTTTTTCTGTGGGTGAGCAGCGGCAAGTGACCTTGAAGGTTTTGAAAGGTGCTTAGAAATGAAATGTATTATTATTATTATTGTTATTATTATAAGTGTAACAAGTCCGATTATTCTTTCTTTATTTTGCATGACTTTATTTTGACAACTTCCTGTTTTGTTTGAAACATACTTATGAATACTGATGTAGGCAGTGGTGCTGACACATCCGGTGGACAAAGCCTCAAAGATGACAGATGTATCCAGGCGGGACAGACCGGAACCTCCGACGTCTGGCTGAACATAGATTCCTCCGAAGCCAAGCTGGGCTGCCTTGCGCATGGTCTCCACTGGGAACACTTCCTTATGGTAAAACAGACAGTAACTTAACTCATTCACTGCCAAACGTGCAAAAATGTGTCCACTCCAGTGCCAGGGTTTTTGTCATTGTCACTTGAATTCCAGGACCCACAGAATATTGAGTTTTAGGACTACATAAACATTCTATGCAGTGTTAGAAACCTTAGAATCTCTTCTTTCATCAGAAAAAAATAGTTAAGTCCTAAATTATATGGATCTAGAGTTATATTAGCTTGAAAAGAGGGCAGCTGTCCAAAATAGGCTAGTTTTATTATTTTTTATGATTTTTTTAATTGTTTTTTTGTATTATTTTTTTTTGTTGTTTTTTTTATTATTTTTTTATCATTTGTATTTATTATTTATATTATTTTTTTATGTATTTTATTGTTATTATTAAGGGTGTTTAACTAACCTTCTGGTCCCACTCCGCCATGTGCGGCGCCATTTCATTGGCTGCAAAGTCAAAGGCCACTTTCTGGAACTCCTTCTGTTCATCTGTGAGACCGTGAGATGCTGCAATAACAACAAGACGTCATCTAAATTAGTTGCTTAAAAAAACACATAATGTAAGTACCATACATGCACAGATTTTGTGTGGCCGCCGTATTTATAAAATAATTTGTCAGACTTTATTATGGTTAATGAAATCATATTCTGTGTGACCCTCGCATTGTATTCTGATTAATTTTCCATTCATGGAATTACAATTAAGCAGATGAGTTGGCACATATTCAGGGGACTTTACTAGGCAGACATTTTATGCAGTACTACCGCCAGTCGTCGACTGAAGATGACGTCAAGCGCCCACCGGCAAGAAGTCCCAATGTCGAGTTATTTTTCATCTGGGTTCGAACACAAAAATGTGGGCGGTATCAGTGAGGGGTGTGCAGCTCACTGACGAATGAAGGAGCGACTTTCGCCAATGGCATTTAAGCTAAAAGTACATTTTAAAATGGCCAAACTGCATCCATACGTGGTCAGCCCTTATTAAAAATACATCTGACTCACTGCATAGAAAGTTGCTTGTAAACTATCGTGAAAACAAGCCTTGCTTTCTACCATCGATTTACAAATTGGTGTTTTAATGACAATTGTTACAAAACGCAAACATGCTATCGGGTGTTGACTTACGATCGATACACGAAGCTACCCCTCGTTTTTGTGCAATTCTACCAGCGGAAAAACGGTGTCTTCTGCAGATGTTTGCGGTCAGCCGGGCGACTCTTAACACCCCGCCAGGCGCCATGTTTTGTTTTGTTTTGTTTTTGTTTTCAATAAAGTTCACGTACCGCTAGTACCGACGGGATATGTATTTCTGGAACGGCCAACAAAGAACACATTTTTGTTTATTTTAATGTATTATCTTTATTTTTATTCTTTTATTGTTTTTATAATACACTTCGTTGGCAGCGCCCATATTAATTAATTGTGTGCTAAGTTGGCACACAATTAACATTTGATAGGAACACACGGGAAACTCAACAAACCAATTGCTGCTTGTTGTGACGTCTCTTGTTCCGGTTTGGCGCGGGTTTCAATGGCCGCTTGTTGACGTGACACCGGACTGACTTTAAAGGTATGTTTGCCATTCTTTTGAACGCCTCGATGGATTAAATAAACTCGTTACAGATCAAATAAAACCCTACTAATCGTTAATTGTATGGCTTATAGTTTGACTGGACGTATTTTTGAGTGTTGAACTCAAAACTAATGAAGGAAAAGCATGTTTCTCCATTTTTTTCCGATAATGGACAAATGGCCATACGCAAATTTCTTACTTCCGGTTTAAAGTCAAATCACAAGGTTATGTTGTTGAGGTAATACTGAACTGATACGACTAATATGCTCTGATACTATTTTTATTTACAAATGTTGAGGTCGCTCCTCGTTTTAGTATGTTTTCAGTATGTTTAAATTGTGTTCCAGAAAATCCGAGTCCTGACAGCGTTTTATCTCTTATTGTGCAATTGAAAAAAATGTACCCTCAATTCAAATTCTAAATTTACCCTCAGAGGAACTGCTAATAAATCGTTAAACGTTTAATTCATGATGAAAAATAAAAACGCTAGCCATCTACCAATTAATAGGAACCAATATGAAACAAAAAAAAGTATTGGTTACCCATTTCTGCACTAAATGTTGAGCGCATGCTGATGAAATTGGTGGTAAAAGTCCAGATAGGGTTTTTGTGCAGTGTTTTACTTCCAGAGAAAAGCAATGCCTCCAAAGAAGAAATTGAGAAAAAGAACAATAAACTCAGGTAGGTTGAAACAATTTGTACAGTACTTCCTTCTTGTCTGATATGTTTAAAAATATAATCTGTGTGACACAGATGAAGATGTTGAAAAACAGGTTGATTCTTCCCCAAAACCGAACCTCAAGAGGAAGTCTTCATCTTCAGTGGATGCTTTGGAGGGAACAAGCGGCAAGCAGTATTGTCGTTGGCTCATGAAATCTGAGCCAGAAAGCCGCTTTGAGAATGGCATTGACGTCAAGGTACAGTACCAAAAAGACTACTCGTGTATGTGATTGTAAACATCTCATCATTGTTTAAATTTACAGTTTGGAATTGAGGATCTGAAGGCTTTGCCTCATCAAACCAGCTGCTGGGATGGTGTCCGCAACTATCAGGTAGAGCTGCAAAAAAAAGTGACTTTATAATTCTAATAATAATAATAATAATAATAAATTTCATTTATAATCACCTTTATAAATTCTCAAGGTCACTTTACAGTCACATGATAAGTTTTTCTTTGGGTGAGCAGTGGCAGCTACACGCGCCAGCGTTCACTCAACCCGGAAGTCACTCAAATAGATAGAAAGCTAGCTAGCTAATTGATAGCTAATAGTTAGCCAGCTAGACGACTAGCTAGCTATATAACTAATAGATAGCCAGCTAGAGAGCTAGCAAGCCAGCCAGATAGCTAATAGACAGAAAATAAATAGCAATTAGATTCGCTAGCCATTAGCTATTTATTTGCTAGGTATTAGCTATCTATTCATTAGCTATTAGCTTTCTATTCGCTAGCTATTAGCTATCTCATTTGCTATCTAGCTAGCTACCTAGCTAGTGATCTATTTGCTATATATTAGCTAGCTACCTAGCTGGCTATCCATTTGCTATCTATTAGCTATCTGGCTAGCTAGCTGGTTATGTAGCTGGGTATTTATTAGCTATATGGCTATCTTGCTAGTTAGCTAACTGTCTATCTATTAGCTATCTAGCTGGCTACCTATCCATTTGCTATCTATTAGCGATCTGTTAGCTAGCTAGCTAGCTTTCCATCTATTTGAGTTACTTTCAGGTTGAGTGAACGCTGGCGCATGTGGCTGCCGCTGCTCAGCCGCAGAAAAACAGATCCTGTGACTGTAAAGTAACCTTGAGAGTTTTGAAAGGTGCTTGGAAATGAAATGTATTATTATGTATTATTTTTATTATCTTGCTCAGGCACGCAACTTCATGCGTCAAATGAAAGAGGGCCATTTGGCTTTCTTCTACCACAGCAACTGCAAGGAAACCTGGCATAGTAGGAATCCTAAAAGTAAGTTCCCATGTGAGGATATACAAAATATCATTATACTTACCGTCAGGTTAAATAAGTCTTCTTTCTTTTTCCGTTTATCCAGATTGTGAAGGAAGCATATGTGGACCACACACAGTTTGACAAGAAAGATGTTCATTATGATGCTCGCAGCACACCGGAGAAGCCCAAGTGGAGCATGGTAAGAAGACATGTTATGAAACAGTGTTTTGGAAATAATTATTTAAAAAAAATAACTCTAAATATGAGAAGATATCACATCCTTTTTTGTATTTTATTCAATCTCATGGGAAGCTAATTTGTCACATGCTGTCAGTGAACTCATTCACTGTCATTTACGAATTTATTCGGAAATTGATAATACAGCGTCATTCCTGAATTTGTTTGGGTGCTGATAGAGCGCTAGCCATGGCCTCTGTCAATGTTTTTCCCCTTTCACAAGGGGACAGAATTTCCCTTTTATTCCATGTTAGCGCTTTCAGCTGTTCTTAAAGCGCTATAAAAACCAATTTGTATGTATTGCATTTTATTTTGTCCACCCATCCCCATTTCAAGCTCATATAACTCCAGACCCATATAATTTAGGAATTAACTGTTTTTTTTTCTGATGAAAAAAGAGAGTCTAAGGTTTCTAACACTGAATTGAATGTTTATGTAGTCCTAAAACTCAATATTCTGTGGGTCCTGGAATTCAAGTGACAATGACAAAAACCCTGGCACTGGAGTGGACACATTTTTGCACGTCTGAAAGTGAATGTGAGTAAACAGGAAGTGCAATATGGTCATCCACTCAGATGGATTAAAACAGCTGCTTAAATTATTTTACCACAAACGCAATACTAATCAGAATGCCGTGTTTAGACAAATGGATCCGCACAGAACGTTGGAAAGAAAAACGTGTACTTAACTCCCCCCTTCAGGATGCCTACCGGGGATTTTTTTTCAGTTGAAATACTTCTTCCTAAAAATTAATACCTATCCATATTTCAATACGCCATCACAGGTGGACGTCCAGTACCAAAGAATGTTGAAGCGGTTTCTACCTCTATCTGAGCTCAAAGACTACCACCTGCAACATAAGACCAAAGGAGGCCCTCTGAAGGACATCATGCTGCTCACCAGACCCAGACTCTCCGTGCAACCTATAACCACTGGTAATTTAATGAAATTATTTAATATATAGCACCCGTGGAGTTACACACACTTATTTGTATTTGTCATCCCTGCAGAGGAATTTGACTTTATTCTGAGTTTGGAGGACCAAGAACCGCTGTGATTGTGCTGGGTTGAAAATCTGTCTCTTTAGTTTATGTAGTCGATTTTGTTGTAAAATATTAGGGGTGGAAAGATAAATCACACTAGAATAAAAAAATAAATGTAACTTTTTTTTCCTCATTTGGCATCAGTTTATTTGACAATTAGGGGTCAATGAGTTAGTCATAAACGCTTTTGGAAAAAGATCGAAATAGCTCTAACTTATTTGCTTTAAAAGACATAGGCAGGTAGACACTAGCATGTGTCTAACCAAACTAAACACTAGGATGTGGCAGGCGAATAATACTGCCGGAATGCTGACTTAAAATGCTCTTATTTACACGTTCACGCTCCGCGGACAACACTTTTCACATTTTGGAGTTCTTCATAACTGGAATGTTGCTTGTTCAAAATTCGAAATGAGTTTGCTGTTGAACTATTAAGCGACAACCGACACCATTTTTTTGTTTCCTAACTGACATCAGAAAAACGTTTTATAGCATCTAAAATACCCAAAACACACAGGCTGATATTTTTAGTCAAGTGCAAAATGACTTAAAGTGTCCCAAAACTACTTTAAAATGACCTCAGAAAGTTTCAGTTTCAGAAGGTCCCGCCCCCTTTTTCGTGACATCACGCCAGGACGTCTCGCCTTACTCGAGAATCAAAAAAAATGCTTCAGATTCAGAGAAGATGCTTTCTTGTTACTCATCCAGTTATGAATATGATTCAAATAGTTCTGAAGAAGAAAGCATACATGTTTGCAATCGATTTAAAAAATCATTGCGTCTCATTTTGAGACGTCTGGACTCCAATGTAGCGCCCAGAAAATGCACAAGATGGCGCCCAAGCTCCGTTGGAAATGGGCTGTTTTGTCTGCGGGGAATTTGTGTCAACTAGTATCAAACAGTAGTCTTTGGTGCAACACACAACGATTCACCATCGCGTTATTTATGTTTTCTTCCTTCTAATTTCACCATCAACACAAAGTTTTTCAGACCAAACAAAGTACCCAAAATGCATTGTGTGTCGCTTTCTCGGTCAGGGGCGTTCCTTCAGTGACCTGACGTCACGTCAGGAATCATCACCAACTCGAAAACAAGACTTCCTGAATATTCAGCGCGAGTCTTAAAATGTAAAATATAGCTATATGCCGTTGAATCTTTGTAAAATACGCTCAGTCGAAGTCATTTGAAGTGATTTTACAAATTATGGACACAACTTGTCCGAAGGCGTCGGTTGTCCTTTAAGTACACACTGAATGGCGTGAAAATCCCGATAATTTTAATAGGTAATTTACTTTGATTTCTGTCAAGAAACGAAAAAAAAAAAACAAAAATCGAGTCCAATCTCCCTTAATATTCTTCCAATGGGACGGATCTGGGCCTCACAGAGACCCCTGGTCCAATCAAAGGCGAGGCTCGTATCCGTTGTCTTCCTTGGCACACTGTTCCAACGCACTCTCCGAGGCAGCCGAGCCTTCGTAGCGCTGCGAGGCAATGGCGGCCTGGTGGGACATGCTCTTCCTCACCACGTCGCCTTTACGCCATAATGTAATTTCCTGGGAATGCAAGGGTGAAATTTTAATTTGACAATTTGTGCTCTTGTATTAGAAAAAAATGCACAAACTAATGTGAGGTTGCCTTTGTACAACTTCATGCCTCACTCATCACAGATTCTAATAATAATAATAATAATAATACAGTGATACCTCGGTTTACGAACGCTTTAGCTAGGGAACTTTTCGCCTGACGAACGCTAAATTCATGAGAATATAACCTTGGCATACAAACTATTTTTCGGGAAACACGCGGAGCGCCACAATGAGTGATGTGTAGTTCGCGAAAAACAGTGAAATTTGGACTCGTTTCAACTTTATTGAGCGTGTAGACTGCAAGGTTAAAATATCATCGATCAGGAGCCACAAATAACCCGCACAAGCCATCTGTATAATTTGAAGAGAACCTACAAGCAAGGGAACCAAATAATGACGTTTCTAGTGTGTCTGCCTGCATCTGTTGCGATATCACAACTTCCAAGATGTACAACCCAGAGCTCCTTGAGACATTTTATGCAAAAAGCTATCCATTCCATCAAACCATCAATGACCATCACAAAGGTAAATAAAACACTTTTATTATACTGTATAGTTTATTTCTTTAATTACAATACCATAGCACATTTATTATACATAAAATAAGATATAGTGTGTGTGTAGTTTTAAGGCTTATTTAGTTGAAAATTATGATTTATGGGGACCTGGGAACTGATTATTCTCATTTTAATGTTTTTTTTATGGGAAATTAATGTTTGGAATACACACTTTTCGCCTTACACACACTTTATGGGAACCAATTAAGTTCGCAAGCCAAGGTATCACTGTACATTTCACAGGATAGTTTTTGCAGTGGGTGAGCGGCGACAGCCACGCGCGACAGCGTTCACTCAACCCGGAAGTAACTCAAATAGATATAAAGCTAGCTAGCTAAGAGATCGCTAATAACAATAACAATATATTTCATCGACAAGCGGCCCTCAAAACTCCTGAAACAGTCCTGAAACTGAAGTGACCTTGAGAGTTTTGAAGGTCGCTTGTAAATGAAATGTATTATTATTATTATGATGATGATGATGATGATGATGATTATTATTATTCCCCTCAGCTGTGAGATATAGCTGGCAATTTCAGTGCACGACTCAGTGATGATCTGGTGTAAGCATCTTCTGCGTAGGAGGACTTCACATGTGCTGCGTAATATATAAATAGATAAATAACGCACTAGGTTCTGTGACCCAGTTGCCTGGCCAGGCAAGAAAAGCGCTTGATGATCACATGACCAAAACATTCAGATGGCAGAGTGCCCCAAAACAGGAAAAAAAAATGTAAAGTAGATAAATACATATGGCTACCTGCTGTTTAAAGTAGCGTCTCTCCTCCTCGTCGATCAACACCAGATTTAGGTAGTAACGCACCGAGAACTTCTTGTTGATATCTCGCATGGTGGGAGTCAGATCATAGCCAGCCAAGAAAAGCCGGATGGGAATGGACTCACCTAAAAAAAAAAACGCACACAATTTGAATATCTCTCACACTTAAAGGTCAACTGACACCATTTTTTTTTGTTTCTAACTGACATCAGAAAAAAGTTTTATAGCATCTAAAATACCCAAAACATGCAGGCTGATATTTTTAGTCAAATGCAAAACACCAATAAAAATGACTTAAAGTGTCCCAAAACTACTTCAAAATGACGGTGCAGATGCCGAGTTTCAGAAGGTCCCGCCCCCTTGTTCGTGACGTCACGCGAGGACGTCTTGCCTTGCTCCAGAATCAAAAAAATGGGTCCAGAAAGTTCAGATTCGGAGAAGATGCTTTCTTGTTACTCATCCAGTTATGAATATGATTGAAATAGTTCTGAAGAGGAAAACATAAATGTTTGCAATTGATAAAAGAAGTCCTTTCGTCTCATTTTGAAGCGTCTGGACTCCAGTCGACACTCTGCCTGTGAACTATCAATAAATTTGAAACGAGTCCAAACTTTGTTTTTTTGCGGATGACACATCACTCATTGTGGCGCTGCGTGTGTTTCCCGAAAACTAGTTTGTATGCCAAGATTATATTCTCGCAAATTTAATGTTCGTAAAATGAAAAATTCGTTAGCTAAAGCGTTCGTTAACCGAGGTGTCACTGTACACCATTCATTGGGGGGGTGCTCCTTATATTCCGTTGTGCCTTATACAGCAGAAAATACGGTAAGACAGTGAGACCTCAACTTACAAACACCTTATCTTACAAACTTTTCGTCTTAAGAACCTCTAATTTATGAAAATTATACCTCATAATAAGCACTATTTTCATAATACACACCCACCACGGCTGGCGGAGTGATCTTCGGCGGAAGCACACGACCGAACAGCGCTCCAGCCGGCGCTACTTTGCACACCCCCTCTCATTGAATGCACACGTCGATCGCCTACTTGGAGCTTTTTGCTGATAATTTTACGATGATGGGACCGAAAAAAAACCCACAATGCAGTGTATTTCTTTCATTACAATACAATAGCACATTTATTATACATAGAATAAGGTATGTTGTGTGTAGTTTTATGGTTTATTTAGTTAAAAACTATATTTTATGAAAGCCCGGGAACAGATTATTCCCATTTTAATGGTTTCCTATGCTATTTTTTTTTTTTGAGGTACACACTTTTCGCCTTACACACTCTGTCTGGGAACCAATTAAGTTCGTAAATTGAGGTCTCACTGTAGTAATCATTACAACACCAATAATAATAATAATAGGTGAAAATATTGTGTTTCATTTACCCCTGACTGGTGCTCCGTCCATAATCTCATATTTGGCGATGGTGTCGTTTTCATGGTACACGCTCGGACCCGTTCCGGTTGTCTCCCGCTTAATGATATCTATCTCCATGTGCTTTATCTTAATCCTCACCAACAGGAAGTAGATTTTCCCCACAATGACGTCTTTCAGGTGATATCTGTCGCAGGAAGAAATAGTAGCATGTAACCGCACAATAAAAGGTGATCCGATTAACAAACTTTTTGGTCATGGTGGTCTTACTTGGATTTATTATACTCAAATTCAATGTGGAGACAATCTTCGATGCCGACTTCCATTTTAATGGAGGAGTTGAGTTCGGGATACGTGCTCAGTGTGTGCACCACGATGTCCAACTCTTTGCTGATGTCGTTAAGTCTTCGGATCACAGTTGCACGCAGGAAGTACCTGCACAAAAGGTGGAGGTCAGGGATGGGCTACTTAAATCATGGAGGGGGCAGCGATTTTTCCATCAGTGCGACTTCGGGCTGCATAAAACCATGCCGTTCTTAATCAGCAGTGTTGAACCTGCAAGGCCTTCTCTGCTGGCCTAAAAATATCTGAATCGCAGACGAATGTGAATTATATTTTGTCAATTAATTTTTATTAAATGATTCCAAATTGTCTTTCATATTCCTGTGTGCTGCTTTCAGATGTGTGTTTTCGTATTTCAGCATTGAACTAATCACATTTCAACCATCATTTGTTACCAGGGCCTTCACAATCAGTTCTGCAGGCTCTTGAGTATAAAAATCAATGGCGACGAAGCAGTTCCGTTAACCAAATCGAGTTTGAGTTGGAAACCCAAGGCCTGCTCAAAGGCGCCAATCATAGTATCAGTAGCCGCTAGGGATGAACACATACTGGCCAGAGCTAGCACACTGTATCTGTAGCGAGCCAGGAAAAGAAATGGACTCGGTTGCTGATCGGTTGCTGATCTACTGTTAAAGCCATTTTGAAGACGGACTTTTATAGAATAGATGGATATCAGTCAGAAAGGTTGGACAGCTCCGCGGCTAACAAAAATAGCAAATAATAATGCAATTTCATGAGGTTATCATGAATCCACACGTTCGTAGTAAAACTCCGAACAGTTTAATGACAGTATTTCTTAAATTTCTTCAAGTCACAAGTTATTTCCTAGACAACTGCACCATCTAGTGGACGAGTAGTAAATCACACCACACTGTGGAGTGATTCAGACATAGCACTACTGAAGGCCTCGGAGTGACATGCACGACCGCTACTGCTAATCAGATATACTTTATGACAAAAATGGCACAAAAAAAAATACATTTTGATAAAATATGTACAAAATACAGCCAGGACGCGAAAGTAGTTTACCTGAGTTTGACATTCTGGCCTGTGTAGGACTCGTACGGCTTTTCCACATGAGTGAATTCAAAATCAAACGTCTGCGACTGTGTCATCTCACCGGGCCTCGCCAAGTCTTTTACCAGGGAAACAAACTCGTGGTGGTTCCCTCTGTCGTAATATAGCTCTGAAAACACAAAGTGATATACAGTGATACCTTGGCTTACGAAATTAATTGGTTCCCAGACAGAGTGTGTAAGGTGAAAAGTGTGTATCCCAAAAAATAATTTCCCATAGGAAACCATTAAAATGAGAATAATCCGTTGCCAGGTCCCCATAAAACATAATTTTCTACTTTCTAATTTTCTAAGCCTTAAAACGACACAAAATATACCTTATTTTATGTATAATAAATGTGCCTTTGTGATGGTAGTTGATGGCTTGATGGAATGGAGTGGCAGGTTTCCTCAGCATTAAATACTTGAGGAACGTAACCTTCTTTCACCATCTTGAGGAATGATCCCTTGGAGGTGATTTCTTTGTGATAATTTTATCTAGTTCCTCATCAATTTTGTTCTGTTTAGCTTTTTGCATCAAATGTACAGATGGCTTGTGCGGGTTGTTTGTGGAGCCTGATTGATGGGATATTTTAACCTTGCAGTCTACACTCTGCCTTTGAACTACCAAAGTTGAAACTTTCTCACTGTCGTCTTCCTGTCTCTTTAATGTTCCAACCACCTCCCCTCACTGCTCACTTCGCGAACGACACATCACTCATTGAGGCAGCTCCGTGTGTATCCCGAAAAAAGTTCGTATGCCAAGTAAAAAAAAAATCATAAATTTAAAGTTTGTAAACCGAAAACTGTGTAAGCCAAGGGGTTCGTAAACCGAGGTATCACTGTAGTTTTAAATCTGAAGTCAAGAATAATGACTGTGATTACACTCTGACGAAGGCGGAAGTATACGCCGAAACATGTCAGGTAATTGAACACCTAAAAAAACACTGTCTGTAAGAAAAGAATCTGTTGTCAATTAGATATCAAGTAGACAGGATGAACTTAACAGAATAATGACTGTGATTGTTGTTTACATCCAAAAATATGAACTTTTGGTTAGGACTTTAGCAAGCATTATGGAGTCAAGTTTGATTTGCTTTCGCGGGCCGAAAAAAAATCATGGCAGGCTGGCCTTGGCCCACGGGCCTTTACTTTGACACCTGTGCAGTAACCCGATAGGGGACAAGTTGAGCATCTGACCGGATGCGCCACACAAGATTTTTCTAATGAACTTTTCTCTTTCTACGTGTGCTGGATCGATAGATTGATAAGAGTGATGCAAAGTACAGTAGGTCCAGGATAACAACACGTGAGACTGAATCGGTGAATGGATGATTTCCTCACCAATTTGCCCGACAAATTCAATCTTGATACCCTGGTGCTCCAGCCGCTTTCCGGGGCTCTTGAGCGTGACGTTGACTCTGCCGCTGACGGTCTCTCCGTCGTAGAAAAGGAAATATTTGTCCTTCTTGCCATCTTCTGTCTTATGCTCTGCTTTCTTCCTCGTCTCGGCGTCGTTAAGCACCACGTCGATCTCCGCACTTTGTCCAAAACTGAAGAAGCTCATTGTCAGCTTTTTTTTTTTAATGTCGACAGAAAAAGCACAAGGCCCGAAGGTTACAATTCCCTTCGCTCCGAGGCACGCTCTTTAGATAGACGTACAGTATTTGTCATGCAAACACGCTAAGTGTCCATGCCCAATTTCGATAGCGATCGAGTGGAAAACGATAACGGTGCGTGCGACACTGAAGAAAACAAAATGTCCATCGATTAAAAAAACAACACCAAGAAAACAAGGTAAAAGACGTTTTATATCCTGAAATTATTCCCAAATACACGCTTAGTTTCTGCGTAGCCACGCAAAGCACGCCGGCGACGTAATTGTTCGACTATTACATGGTTGTTTTGTTCAGATATTTGAATGTCGCGAATGTTATCAAATCGTCAGGATGTGAGACATATGGGTCGACACAACCATTTCCGGGTACGCGCGGCTACACAATAAGAGCATAAATGGAATGCTGTTCGCTGACCGGAAATTTGGCTACACAATAAAAGGGTTAGATTTTGTTCAAAACATGTGAAGGCTCATCCCGTTTACACGACGTTCACGACGTATTTTTAAACAGGTTCCACTGGTCAATTAAATTATTATTTTGTGTCAAGGAAATAATATCCACTCGTAAGCCAAGGTATCACTGTATTATGATGATAAAATCGTAGCAAAAAGAACACACAGGTCTTCAGGGGTGAACAATTCAAATGTATTTTATTCATAACAAAAATCAACAATGAACAGTGGGCATTTAACAACAGTTCCTGAGTTTTTACAAAAATCATGAACACATGAAACAGCACTGGACAGTAACTACTGTACTGTAAAATTACCATTTTAAACAGCATATTGCCTTCTATACAATAAGGTACCGGGAGGGAAAAAAAAAGAAAATTTGCGCATTTATGTTTACAATACTGATGCAAAACTGGACAATATGTCCAATATCTACAACCCCCCCCCCCCCCCCAAAAAAAAAAAAAAAAAAGTAGTAACACACAGAAGGTCACTTATACACTAACAGCACTCTAAATGTCATACATTGCCACTTTTTAATAGTTCAGTACTGAATTTGCAGCAAAGTGGGATAGATATTATATAGTATTCAAATCCATTGGGTAACTTGGACATGTAAAGTTATCAATTGTAACTACTCTATGCTCAAGGCAGGATAAATTGTGCCTCATGCTATTTGATATCCTCAGTTTTCAGTCTGCCTATTTATTGCCTATACAGCTACGGTATGCACAACTACCTTTCAACTTTTGGCCACTTGGAAGAAGAAGAAGAAGAAAAGAAATAACACAATGTTGCTAACATGAAACCACAGTTGTGCAAAACAAGTGCAACGTATTTGTTAAAAAAAAAAGTTACAAAAGAGAATTTGTTCAAAAATTGGTGATGTTTTGCCAATTTATTCCTTGTCATCATTTAGCGAAATGTCACAGCTTAGGGAATGACTTTACTGTCTAGTAGAAATCTGCGTCAAATAAAAAAATAAACTCTACAAGTGAGAGGGTGACAATGAAAAGGATGAGTGTTATAAAATTTGTCAATGCTATAAAAACATGAGCTAGTGCCATAAAACCATACTGAACATTACTTTGGCAAGTTGTTTTGATTTTGATGTGCATCAGAGAAATACAGTGTGCCATGTTACACTTCCAATGTCATCACCAGAGCCATCATTGTTACTCCTCACTGGGCTCAAATGATGAAAGATGACTTATGGCGGAAGTGTCCCTGTAGGTAAAAAAAAAAAACACAAACTGTAGCTTTACATGAGACATATTATGGGCTTCTTACCCATAATTTCAAACAATGGTGTGTGCAGCATAGAAACAATGCCAAGTTGTAGTAGATCACAGGTGTCAAAGTCAAGGCCCGCGGGCCAAATCCGGCCCGCCACATCATTTTTATTCGGCCCGCGAAAGCAAATCAAACTTGTTAAATTCCATGATGATTGCTAAAATCGGAGCCAAAATTTCATATTTTTGGATGTCAACCACAATAAAAGTCATTATTCTTGACTTCAGATTTGAAAACGAGTTATTCATTAATTTGCTGTGTGCTCTATATGTAATATTTGAAGGGATTTAAACATTCTAATGGGTTCCCCAAATTCATAACGGCCCTCGAGAGGAAACCATAACTACAATGTGGCCCGCGGCAAAAAATGACTTTGACACCCATGCAGTAGATTAAGACCCTTATTTCCTTGTGGATAACTCATAAAAACATCTGAGGATAGACAGACTCTCCCCATTTTACGAACTATATTTAGTATGGAATATGTTTAAAGGACAACCGACGCCTCCGGACAAGTTGTGTCTATAATTTGTAAAATGACTTCAAATGACTTCTACTGAGCATATTTTACAAAGATTCCACCGCATATACAGTAAAGTCTCGTTATATCGATATTCAAGGGAGTCCGAAAAAATATCGATATAACCGGGACTATCGATATATCCGACCCTGTTTGCATGTAATTTTCTCCGTGCGTGCATAGAAATAGTATCGATATAACCGGGACTATCGATATAACCGATATCGATATAACGAGACTTTACTGTAGCTATATTTTACGTTTTAAGACTCACGCTGAATATTCAGGAAGTCTTGTTTTCGAGTTGATGACGATGCCTGACGTGACGTCACGTCAGGATCGCCCCTGACCCGACAAAGCGACACAATGCACTTTGTTTGGTCTGTCTAACATGGACAAAAAAGCAAAATGCTGCCCCCTCGTGGAAGGGAAAAACATTGTCAGAGGTCTGACTAGGAAACCAAAACCCCGAACGAATTCGAGAATGGCACTCTACGTCACATTTTCAATTCCCGAATAAATTTGTGAATGGCAGTGAATGAGTTAAAAAGTACAATACATCCCCACCTTAAACTCTCGCATATGCTATATTTCGTACCTCATCTGCATCGCCATATTCGACAGCATTGTTCTGCGCTGGCCAACTGAATCTGTAGTAGAAGAAGACACAATGAATGCATTATGTTGTCAACGCAGGTGTCAATAAATGTATTACTATTTGTATGTATTACTGTATGTATTACTATTTGATACTCACTCGTTTTCATTGTGTCCCTTTTTCGAGGAGAAGGCGCGTGAAACGCAATGCCAAATGCAGCCGATCACAAAGATGGCCGCTATCACACCTCCGACAGATTTGAGGACGATGTCGAGGATATCGACGTCATCTACAGGAAAAAAAAAAAGGTAAATACTCTACGTTCATATCTTATAACATGTCCCAATATTCAAATAATTAACTATGCACAGTAGCTGAACAAAATAATATTTTAATGCACTCATTTATGTCACTGTCACATGTTTTTTTTTTTACTTTGGTGGTAGTTTTGTGGAGCTGTTGTGATATAGTTGTCATATTGTTACGGATAACATAAGGCACACCTGTGCAATAATCATGCTGTCTCATCAGTTGCGATCGCTTAATTTAAGTTATTTTTCACTCGTTCACTGCCATTCCCGAATTCATTCGCTAATTGAAACTATGACGTAGAGCGCAACTCCCGGATTAATTTGCATTTTTTTTTTTTTTTTTTTTTTTTTTTTGCTCGGGTGCCGATAAAGCGCTGGCTAGACCTCTGGCAATGTTTTCCCCATCCACAAGGGGGCAGCATTTCCCTTTTATTCCATGTTAGCGCAATCTTCATCCAGAATGTCACATTTTATAACCGTTCACGTACTCAAAGGCAAAAAAAAAAAAAAAAATGTCGTCATTGTTGTCAAAAGTGCGCACGCAATCATCATGTCACTCACAGACTTCCATCCACTGAGAGGAACATTGCGCGTAGCCGGCGTCGTTCTTGGCCTGGCAGTAGTACTCCCCCGCGTCCTCTTTCCTCACTCTGCGGAATTTCTGAGGGGAATGGTCAAGTCAGTCTTGTGACAGTGCACAGTCGGCAAATATGAAAAGATGTCTCTCTGTTTTATGACAAACAAATACAGAAAGGTCTTAGACGTGTTTTTGTTTTGTTTGCGCTGAATGGACAAAAGTACTTGAACGTGTCATATTTAGGGTAAGGTAAATTGTCTTCCTGTTAGGTTAAGGTGGTAGGGAGTCACATCATGGATGTGCAAGTCATAAGCAATTACTAATCTACTGTAGGGAAATAATAATAATAATAATAATAATAATAATAATAATAATAATAATAATAATAATAATAATAATAATAATAATAATAATAATAATTTCCCAATTTTACAGCAAATTTCCGCATTGTGGGACGAATAAAGGTTTTCTGATTCTGAATAATAATAATAATAATAATAATAATAATAATAATATGTTTTTTTCTACTTCTTTCATTCCTTTCATAACTTTGCTGCTGGGAAATGTGCATTTCTCCAGTGCAAGACTAATAAAGGTCCAATCCAATGATGATGATGATGATGATAATAATAATAATAATAATAATAATAATAATAATAATAATAATAATACGTTTTTTTCTACTTCTTTCATTCCTTTCATAACTATGCTGGGGGGAAATGTACATTTCTCCACTGCGAGACTAATAAAGGTCCAATCCAGTAATAATAATAATAATAATAATAATAATAATAATAATAATAATAATTTCCCAATTTTACAGCAAATTTCCGCATTGTGGGACGATTAAAGGTTTTCTGATTCTGAATAATAATAATAATAATAATAATAATAATAATAATAATAATAATAATAATAATAATAATTAACAACTTTTTTTCGATTTCTTTCATTACTTTCATAACTTTGCTGCTGGGAAATGTACATTTCTCCACTGTGAGACTAATAATAACTAATAATAATAATAACACTAATATTTTTTCTACTTCTTTCATTCCTTTCATAACTATGCTGCGGGGAAATGTACATTTCTCCACTGCGAGACTAATAAAGGTCCAATCCAGTAATAATAATAATAATCATAATAAATGTTTTTCTACTTCTTTTATTCCTTTCATAACTTTGCTGCTGGGAAATGTACATTTCTCCACTGCGAGACTAATAAAGTTCCAATCCAGTAATTATAATAATAATAATAATAATAATAATAACTTTTTTTTCCATTTCTTTCATTACTTTCATATCTTTGCTGCTGGGAAATGTACATTTCTCCACTGCGAGACTAATAATAATAAATAATAATAATAATAATAATAATAATAATAATAATAAATTTAAAAAAATAATAAAGCTAGAGCTAATCCAATAATAATAATAATAACAACACATTTTATTTCTAAGCGCTCAAATTGTCTCTTTATTCACCTACTGATGTGATATCATACCAGGCTTCCGGTGTCGGCGTTAATGGTGTACGTAGCATTGATAAACTTGGGAGTGTTCTTGGGATCTTGGGGAAGTTCCTCGTTGTTTTGGAACCAGCTGTAGACTGGTGCCGGGAAGCCTTCATTCTCCAGACACCGGAGTTCAGTCGACGTGCCCACCGTGACCGCCTCGGGCACGCTGCACCGGGGCACCACTGGTTTCACTGTGCACAACAACATTTGTTTCCTATTAATTTGACCTGAAGATAGATTGACCTTTTTCTAATCAAGTTTAGAACTAAGAGGAGAAAAGGGGTACTTCGGGTAGCATGAAGAAAGGGACTGACTAGTACTGAAACAATGGTAAAAATGGGGCTGTTTTGGGATTGTGCTTGCAGATGTAGTCCTAAAGATATATTTTTATCATACCCCCTCCCCCCCCCCCATTTTTTTCTGACTGTCCATTCAAAAAATACAGTAAGTTATGACTGGAGCAATAGGAGGTTAAATTGAGTGGATGTCGTAAATTATTGTACAGCAGGGGTGTCAAAGTCATTTTTTGCCGCGGGCCACATTGTATTTATGGTTTCCTCTCGAGGGCCGTTCTGAATTTGGGGAACCCGTTAGAATGTTTAAATCCCTTCAAATATTACATATAGAGCACACAGCAAATTATTGAATAACTCGTTTTCAAATCTGAAGTCAAGAATAATGACTTTTATTGTGGTTGGCATCCAAAAATATGGCATTTTGGCTCAGATTTTAGCAATCATCATGGAATTTAACAAGTTTGATTTGCTTTCGCGGGCCGAAAAAAAATGATGTGGCGGGCCGGATTTGGCCCGCGGGCCGTGACTTTGACACCTGTGTTGTACAGAGTGAATGGAAAGACTACTTATGTGCAGTCAGGTGTATAGTCTTTAGTTGAAGCTTCTTGACATTTGAGGAACAAGCAAAAACCTTCATGGTTGGCAAGCGTCCGTCACGTTTATAGCAGTTTTGAAGAAAAGAATCGACTCATCTTCACCTCCGTCATACATCTCTGTAAGCTCTCAGTCGTACAGGAGTCGTCCATCGATGAAAAGGTTTCTTCAGTTTCATCTTGGATAAGAAGCGAAACGTCCGACACCTTCAAGAAGGACAGATGACGTCTGAAGAAACCTTTTCATCGATGGACCACTCCTGTACGACTGAGAGCTTACACAGACGTATCATTAAGAAAGGCCAGTCAGTTATTTCCTGGCTAACGGTACCCTCTTGTGGACTTGTAGTAAATCACTATTTTGAGTCTGGATTGATTCAGGCATAGCACTACTGCAGGCCTAGCGATGAAATCCACGGCCCGCCTCTGGTGTGTGTATATTTTCCATATTGTGATGTCACGATTCCACACATTTAAGAACAATTAGCTCACAAGTCATATTTGGGGTCTAGGCTGCTATTTGGTCGCACACCTCTTACTGCGAGACTAATCAGAATCTCATCAAAGTCCCTCTGATCGTCGATGGCGGCCACCTCGCAGCGATACTCTGCGGTATCTGAGCGAGTGGCGTTGTAGATCAGAATGTTGGCGGGCTCTCTGAGCTGTGCCCTGTTCTCCAAGTCGCCTTTGAAGGAAAGAAAGGAAAAAAAAAAAACTTTACAATGGCTGATTGAAACACACAGCGGGACTCGGGTCAGGATGCAAACGGAATTGAAAGTAGAGTTCTCTCAGAGCGCCATTCATTCTCCTTCGCTTGCCTTGTCAATTTACCTGCTATCTTTCTTTGGAAGTAAACATAGCTCGGAATGCCATTTCTAATCTTCTTCCACTCAATCCTCGGGTTGTTGGTGGAGATGGACTCTATTAAGCAGGTCAGCTCGACGGCTGCGTAGGAGAAGGGAGTAGAAATAGCGAAATGCAAATGAGGAAAGTGAAAGAAAAGCTACTTTTGCGAAAATACATCGCGGCAACTTACGCTCAAATTCATTTGCCCAAACGATCTTGTCTGTGGTTCGGAGGATTACTGCGAGCGATGATGGGATGTGGCCTGTGGAAAGACAGACGAAGAAGAAAAAAAAAAAACACTTAATGCTGAGTCACCCTGATGGAGTTTTCATTAGCAGACATTAGCAGCTGAGCAACTCGCTTTATAAACAGCGGATTATCATGATAAACACACACACACAAACTATCTACGGCGAGAAGTATTCAACGCTTCCTATTTCTATCCAAGAAGATTAACCCCCGAAACCGAGTGAGCTGCACACACCTCATCACATCCACCACGCCGTTGGCATCCATTTATGTTAGTTAATTGGATAATAATGCGGATGGCAGGGTGGGTCGCGAAAGGGGAAGCGCCGAATGTTCAATTGCCGCTCATAAAAACATGACGATACGGGCCACCGGGCCATAAATATTCCGGTGGCGATAGCCTTTTTTTATTGTTCTGGCTTTTCTCCAAAAGCAGGCTAGAGGTTAGAGTGCTGCCTTAGGAGCTTTACGGGTACTATACATTCTTTTTTCAATTTATTAGATATGGATACAGACGCACTCATAGGCACCATTGAGGAACTATATCAAAATGTAGTCACTGTGTTCAGCATCAGGGGAGGAGCAACATTTTCAAAATAGATATTAGTAATAATAATAATAATAATAATATATTTCATTTTTAAGCGCCTTTCGAAACTCTCAAGCTCAATTTACAGTCACAGGATAAGTTCTTCAGTGGGTGAGCAGCGGCAGCCACACGCGCCAGCGTTCACTCAACCTGGAAGTAACTCAAATAAAAGCTAGCTAATCGGTAGCCAATAGATAGCTAAAAGATAGATAGATAGCTAAAAGATAACTAGCTAGACAGATAACCGATAGCTAGCTAAAAGATAGCTAGCTAGAAAGATAGCCGATAGATAGCTAAAAGATAGCTAGCTTGCCAGATAGCAGATAGCTAGCTAGACAGATAGCCGATAGATAGCTAAAAGATAGCTAGCTAGCCAGATAGCAGCTAGCTAGCCAGACAGATAGCCGATAGATAGCTAAAAGATAGCTAGCTAGACAGATAGCCGATCGATAGCTAAAAGATAGCTAGCTAGACAGATAGCCGATCGATAGCTAAAAGAGCTAGCTAACCAGCCAGCTGGACAGCTAGCGAGCCAGCTAATAAATAATAATGCATTTCATTTATAAGCGCCTTTCAAAACTTTCAAGGTCACTTTACAGTCACAAATAGCAAATAGATAGCAAATAGCTAGCTAGCTAACTAATAGCACACCTCAACATTGGTGACTTTACTTGATTACAATCTAATTTTTTTGTGAGAAAATAAAACACAAATACAACCAAAAAAAAACAAGGCTCGTGAAAGCACTTGATGACGGGCTGCTTACTCGGGCGCCATCTTGTACTTCTTTATAAAAATAATCCATTTCATTTCTAAGCGCCTTTCAAAACTCTCAAGGCAGCCACACACGCCAGCGTTCACTCACCCCGGAAATTACTCAGACAGAAAGCTAGCTAGCAAGCTAATAGATAGCTAATAGCTAGCTAGCTAGTAAGCTAGCGAGCTATATAGCTAATAGATATACAGATAGATAGCTTGCTAGCCAGATAGAAAGCTAGCTAACCACCCAGCTAGACAGCTAGCGAGCCAGCTATATAGCTAGCTAACCAGTTAATAAATAACAATACATTTCATTTATAAGCGCCTTTCAAAACTCTCACGGTCACTTTACAGTCACAAATAGCAAATAGATAGCAAATAGCGAGCTAATAGCATACCTCAATCTTGGTGACTTTACTTCATTACAATGTAATATTTTTTTCCAATTATCAATAATTTAATTTACTCTTTCACAAGCTCTCAACGGACATACCCGATTAGCCTTTCTGGCAATGTCAAGTGCGCTTCATTGCTGCAATCCAGAGAACGTGAGTCACATGTGTCGAATAACAAAACATTACAAATCCATAAATGTCATGTTTTTCTTCTCAACCTTGCGAAAGGGCCTCAGTGAGACGGTTGGGGATCGAGTTAATCTGGAGGACAACAACATCTCATATCTTTCCAGCCGCTTTACTGCAAAGCCATAATGCTACACCTTTGGACCGTCCACGGCGGGCGGACGGAGCTGTTAAAGGACAACCGGCATCACTTTTTTGTTTCCTAACTGACATCAGAAAAACGTTTTATAGCATCTAAAATACCCAAAACACGCAGTATGATATTTTTAGTCAAATGCAAAACACAATAAAAATGACGTAAAGTGTCCAAAATCTGAAAAAAAAATTAACCCGGAAGTGGCCAGTTTCAGAAGGTCCCGCCCTCTTGTTCGTGGCGTCACCCCAAGACGTCTTGCCTTGCTCGAGAATCAAAACAATGGCTTCAGATTCAGAGAATATGCTTTCTTGTTACTCATCCTGTTATGAATATGATTCAAATAGTTCTGAAGAGGAAAGCATACATGTTTGCTATCGATTAAAGAAGTACTTCCGTGCCATTTTGAGGCAATAGGGGGGGAAATGTAGCACTGAAAAAGAGGCAGAAAATGGCGACAAAGCTCCGTGTAAGGAATTAATCAGCCCGTTTCCACAGGCTGATTAATTCCTTACACGGAGCTTTGTCGTCCTCTTCTGCCTCTTTTTGGTGCAACACGAAGTTTTCAGACCAAACAAGTACAGCAAAATGCATTGACGGACTGCTACAATGTGTCCTTTTTTTTGGTCAGGGATGTTCCTTCAGTGACGTAGGGTGAGGAGTCATCACCAACTCAAAAACAAGACTTCCGGAATATTCAGTGCGAGTCTTAAATCATAAAATATAGCTATATGCGGTCGAATCTTTGTAAAATACGCTCAGTCGAAGTCATTTGAAGCCATTTTACAAATTATGGACACAATTTGTCCGGAGACGTCTGTTGTCCTTTAAGGGATAATCCACAAGTTACGAGAGGGATTGTTTTGCTGGACACGCTCGCCGTTGTGTCTCTCAGGATTTCCAGTCACAGCTGGAAGTAAAAATAGCTCTCGCCCGCCACCACCGCGTTCAGGGTGGGAAATGTCAAGAGAGGGAAGACAGAAGCCGAATACCTCGGAGTCACGTCTCATTTGCGCTCCGCGGCACGTTGATACGTCTTGATGTTGGGGCAGGAGGCGCGTTTTCAGGACGCTCGCAGGCCCCATGTGTCTTTGCCAGCATGTTGGCGGTGTCCCGCTTCGAGGCGAGGGGAGCGATGCCGTGTGGTAGTGAGCTGCTTTGAATAAAGACCTCTAAATTAGTCAGAAAGCTTGCAGGGGGGGAGGGAACAAGGAAAGGAGGGATGTCTTGTAGTGTGCCGGGCTTTTATTTGTCTTAATTTCAGCCTCCATTTTGATGCCTTTTATCCGACCCCCTCGCCAAAGTGGGAATGCAGATTCCTTCATGACCCACCAGGGGGGTCGTGAAGTCCCATTTGTGCACTGCTATTAGCGACATGAGAATCTCCAGCGTAGACAATAACAGACCCAGTGGATAAGGGTAACAATTCATCACGGCAATGTTTTTAATGGGCCACCATTTTGGTTCAGTGTGGTTAAATAACAACAAAATTAAACTACTATAAGATTAAAGGACGACCGTCGTCGCCGGACAAGTTGTGTCCATAATTTGTAAAATGACTTCAAATGACTTCTACTGAGCGTATTTTACAAAGATTCCACCGCATATAGCTATATTTTACGTTTTAAGACTCGTGCAGAATATTCCGGAAGTCTTGTTTTTAAATTGATGACGATGCCTGACGTGACGTCACCGAGGGAACGCTCCTGACCGAGAAAGCGACACACAATTCATTTTGGGTACTTTTTTTCTTCTGTGTTGATTGCGAAATTAGAAGGAAAACTACATAAATAACGCGATGGTGAATCGTTGTGTGTTGCACCAAGACTACTATTTGATACTAGTTGACACAAATTCCCAGCAGACAAATCAGCCCATTTCCAAGGGAGCATGGGCGCCATCTTGTGCATTTTCTAGGTCGCTACATTGGAGTCCAGACGGCTCGAACTGATACAGAAGGACTTATTTAATCGATTGCAAACATTTATGCTTTCCTCTTCAGAACTATTTTAATCGTATTCAGAACTGGATGAGTAACAACAAAGCATTTTCTTCGAATCTGAACTCTCTGAAGCCATTGTTTTGATTCTGGTGCAAGGCAGTGTGTGACCAATAGTGACATCACGAACAAGGGGGCGGGACTTTCTGAATCTGCCCAGTTCCGAGCTCATTTTGTGGCAGTTTTGAGACACTTTAATAAGTCATTTTTATTGGTGTTTTCCATTTGACTAAAAATATCCGCCTGCGTGTTTTGGGTATTTTAGATGCTATAAAACGTTTTTCTGATGTCAGTTAGGAAACAAAAAAATGGTGTCGGTTGTCCTTTAATGGTGCACTACTGCAGTATCTAAAAGTATATAAAACAAATTTGTTGATTTATATTTTGTCCGTACCCCTACAATGTTGACGCATCAGGCTACTTGGGGTGGGCGGGGAGAGAAATTGGCATTTACTTAAATAACACAGATGGCTTTGAGGAGTCCAGTCATGCAAGCCCAGTTTAAATCATAAGAGTTACTGTATGTTCCGTGTGCCCCGGGACAAACAAGAATGATGATTAAATATGCAGCACATTTAAGCACGGTTAAGTAATTTGCGCTTCTGCCTTTTTTTTTTTTTTTTTTTTTTTGCGGCGCCCACACTTTTAGTTTATTGCTCGCAATCTGCATACATTTCAAACATGAAGGTTTTTACCTGCACGGAAAAGCTGACATGATAATTGTTTAACTCATTCACTGACAGACAATGTGTAAAAAATATGTCCATTCCAGTGCCAGGGTTTTTGTCATTTTCACTCAAATTGCAGGACCCACTGAATATTCATTTTTACACCATTTTTTTGGAATCCGTTGTCATTTTTTGGGGAATTGTAAAGCATGACATGGAGTGCCATGACCGAATTTGTTTGGGTTTTGTTTTTTTCTTGCGCGGGGGTGCATTTGAAGCTTCGGTCAGACCTCTGGCAATGTTTTTTTCCCTTCCACAAGGGGGCAGCATTTGCGTTTTGTACAGCCACCCCCATTTCAAGCTCAGATAACTCCAGACCCATATAACTTATGAATTAACATTTTTTTTTTCTGATGAAAGAAGAGCCTGTAAGGTTTCTTACGCTGCATTGAATGTTTATGTAGTCGTAAAACTCAATATCCCTGCAATTTGAGTGAAAATGACAAAAACCCTGGCACTGGAGTGGACACATTTTTTGCATATCGTCTGGCAGTGAATGCATTAAAGACACTATTGTCATCAATGACATGGGAGTCAAACGCCTGTCCCCGATCGTCCTCCATAGAATGTAGGCCGTGGGAAACAACAAGACAATGTAACACTAAATGCTAAGAGGACCCGAGAATAAAAGCACACATGCCACAATGGCGTCTGTGGCACAATGTGGGTCATCGTCAGGACAATATTGGTGAACACCGACAATAATCTCAGCCATGTCTTAAAGGACAACCCACGCCGGACAAGTTGTGTCCATAATTTGTACAATCACTTGAAATGACTCCTACTGAGCGTATTTTACTAAGATTCCATGGCATATATATAGCTATATTTTACGTTTTAAGACTCGTACTGAATATTCATCAAGTCTTTTTTTCGAGTTGGTGACGATGCCTGACGTGACGTCACGGAAGGAACGCCCCTGACCGAGAAAGCGACACACAATGCATTTTGGGTTCTTTGTTTGGTCTGAAAATTTCGTGTTAATCCATTTTGATGGCGAAATTAGAAGGAAAACACATAAATAACGCGATGGTGAATCATTGTGTTGCACCAAGACTACAATTCGATACTAGTTGACACAAATTCCCAGCAGACAAATCAGCCCATTTCCAATGGAGCTTGGGCGCCATCTTGTGCATTTTCTGGGATGCTACATTGGAGTCCTGACGGCTCAAATTGATACGGGCCGACTTCTTCAATTGACTGCAAACATGTATGCTTTCCTCTTCAGAACTATTTGAATCTGTGTCTTTGTTTTGTCATATTGTCATATTATTTGTTATTGAGTTTTTTTTTGTTCTTTTGACTTCAAGACGGCGCCGCGAGAGTGGCTGCCTTTCCAGCAGCTCATGTATTTCATTTTTCTACTTTCATTCCTTTCATCACTTTGCTGCTGTGAAATGTAAATTTCTCCACTGTGAGACTAATAAAGGCATATCCAATCCAATCCAATCCATCCAATCCAATCATATTCATAAGTGGATGAGTAACAAGAAAGCATCTTCTCCGCATCTGAAGCCATTGTTTTGATTATCGAGCAAGGCAAGACGTCCTGGCGTGACGTCACGAACAAGGGGGCGGGACCTTCTGAAACTGGCCACTTCCTGTTTCAATTTTTTTGCAGTTTCAACACACTTTAATTCATTTTTATTGGTGTTTTTCATTTGACTAAAAATATCAGCCTGTGTGTTTTGGGTATTTTAGATGCTATAAAACGTTTTTCTGATGTTAGTTAGGAAACAAAAAAAATGGTGTCGGTTGTCCTTTAATCTCAGCGTTCTTCCATTCTGTCTGCGTATGGGGCTTTAATAGTCCCGTCCCGCCATCCTTTTACGCGCCAAAATATGAACGCATCTATAAAAAGACACTTTCCCAGACATTCCTGTACAGCCTCTGCAAAAATGCTGCAAGCGACCGGACCGCTGGGATCCTCTGTGTAAAAACAACAAGTGGAGTTTAGACCGGGAGCATGTTGCTTTCTCATCTCCCTCGAGAATTTCAAGCAAGTGTTACCCAACAGATTTTATTCTGCAATAATGCAAGACTCTGTTGAAACAATTAAATCATTTATAAGGAGTAAATGAAACCCTTTTTTTTTTCATCCTCATGGGGGATGACTTCACAATTAACACATTCGCTGCCATTCCCAAATTTATGCGGGAATTGAAAAGTGTGACGTGGAGTGCAAATTCCCGAATTTGTCCAGGTTCTGTTTTTTTTTCCTGGTTTGGGTGCCGATAAAGTGCCAGACAGACCTCTGGCAATGTTTTTCCCTTCCACGAGGGGGCAGCATTTCCCTCATTTTCCATGTTAGTGCTTCAGCTGTTGTTATATATCAATCAATGTATTTATTTAATAATATATGTAATTTGTAGCAATATACGTATTTTATTTAAACATGCGTGTTGCTGCCACTGCTCACCCACAGAAAAAAATATCCTGTGACTGTAAAGTGTCCTTGAGAGTTTTGAAAGGCGCTTATAAATGAAATGTATTATTATTATTATAAGATAGATAGCCACATAGCGAGCAGGATGGATGGATGGATAGATGGATGGATGAATAGAAGAGGGATGGATGGATGAATGGATGGATGGATATAGATGGATAGAAGAGGGATGGAGGGATGAATGGATGGATGGATAGAAGAGGGATGGATGGATAGAAGAGTGATGGATGGATAGAAGAGGGATGGAGGGATGAATGGATGGATGGATGGATGGATAGAAGAGGGATGGATGGATGAATGGATGGATGGATAGATGGATAGAAGAGGGATGGATGGAGAGAAGAGGAATGGATGGATGGATAGAAGAGGGATGGAGGGATGAATGGATGGATGGATAGAAGAGGGATGGATGGATAGAAGAGGGATGGATGGATAGAAGAGGGATGAATCGATGGATGGATTGATCGATCGATGGATGGATTGATCGATGGATGGATGGATCAATAGATGATGGATGGATGGATCAATAGATCGATGGATGGATGGATCGATCGATGGATGGATTGATCAATGGATGGATGGATCAATAGATGATGGATGGATGGATCAATAGATCGATGGATGGATCGATCGATCAATGGATGGATCGATCGATCAATGGATGGATTGATCGATGGATGGATCGATCTATCGATAGATCTATCACTCATTACAAATTAACATTTCTTTTAAAAGGTATAAATGGAGTTTTTAGATGGATAGATAGATAACTTTGAGTATGCATATGTCACGTTAAATCTTTTCCCCATTCCATAAAACAAGTCACTTAAATAAATGTAATTGAGGGAATGCATCATGTGCGTCATCCAATGCTTACAAATGCCACAAACTGCATTGAACAATTCATCTGCATAACTCCCCAGCTAAAACTACCTGAAGGGTGCGAGTGAGGAGGAGTCTGATAAATGAAATTCCACCTGTCAGCATGTTGATTCACACCTGGGTTAGGAGTTCAAACCTCATGGATGCAATATAGCGTTTATAGACACCAGCCAACACAGCTTCTTCTCAGCAAGGTGACCGCGCACACACACACACACACACACACACACACACACACACACACACACACACACACACACATCATCACAACCCCAGCTGCATCCATCAGCCAGAATGCTTTATCTTGGCGTGGTTGATGAGCCAAGATATCACTGTAGTTGCTAAATGTGGGGGTGTATGGCTGAAAGTGTTTTTTTTTTGCTGTCACAGTATAAATTGAGTACGAGTCTAAACAGGAATTAAAACTAAACTTTCAGACTACCAGTGAAGATGTTTTTTTTTTTTTTTTTTTTTTGCATTTCAACCAACGCTACAGCATCGACTGTCGAAGAATTCAATTCCCATGTGGAATTCTCGCATTATTTCTTTCGATTTTTCAATTGCATTTATTGTTGTGCTTCGTTCTGTACGTAACAGTCCAACAAAAAAAGCACCACGTCCTTAACTCCCCGTCCGGAATATTTAATTTCTCGCACACGCTGCCATGATTTACAATAGTAGTGAAGCGAAGCAGCGTGGACGCACTACTTACACATGAAAGCACGCACGACAAGACAAAGTGATGCCGCATCACAAAGCAGATGTTGTCCTCCTGTTTTTAGCCATCACGACCGACATGGTAGCTGACCAATAACTACGTCACGTGTTATATTTATAACACGAATACTAGTAGAATACGAGCGTCCGTAAAGGCGTCACGCGCGTATATACTGTATAGCTTCTGGTCTTCTTACCGAGGCTGGTGCACAACACACAACACGCTATCAGTCGCACAATCGCCATCTTGCAGCGTCTCGTTTGTCGTTCGCGTTTGCAACACACGCTCGCCACCTCGCAGAAGGTACAAAGAGGACAAGGGGGGGGGGGGGACACAGAAAGAGAGAAAGAGAGAGCGACTGAGAGAACTAGTGGATGTTGCCATCGACCAGTTTCCATAGCTACATAATCACGTCAACCCTGCATTTGGTCTCACAGGCTACAAAGTCGGCAATATACGTATATTCATCCTGATTACAGTGGGACCTTGGTTTACTAACGTAATTGGCTCCCAGACAGAGTGTGTATCCCAAAAAATAATTTCCCATAGGAAACCATTAAAATGAGAATAATCCGTTCCCATAAAACATAATTCTCTACTTTCTAATTTTCTAAGCCTTAAAACTACACAAAATATACCTTATTTTATGTATAATAAATGTGCTATAGTATTATTATGAAAGAAATACACTGTACTGTACAATAAAGTCATTTTATTTACCTTTATGATGGTCGTTAATGGCTTGATGGAATGGAGTGTCCGGTTTCATCAGCATTAAACACTTGATGAGGAACGTAGCCTTCTTCTTTCACCATCTTGAAGAATGATCCCTTGTAGGTGCTCTCTCCCTTGTAGGGCGGGGTATAGAGTTAATAACCAAGAGTTATTAACAATAACAATAATAATATACAAGCACAAATAAATTTACATTAAAATGATCACAGTAGGAATATTCTCACATTAAAATCGTGACAGGTGGCTAACATTTGAGGAATTTTATCAAACAAATGCACTTTGTATGAGCACATTAAAGACCAGTAAAATGCACCAACATACGTATACGACACATGCACGCACTCCTTACAAATTAACATTTATTTTAAAATGTATACATGGAGTTTTTTTAGGGAAAGTGACATAGTTCGAAATTACGGTAATTTTGACCCATGGACTGCTTTCAAATTTCAGTCTGTGTGAGCTGATTGATGGATACTGTTAACTGAAATGTGTGAACCAATTGGGAGGATCGTTTTCTTGAACAGAGGATGTAGCAAAACTCATTTTTTTTTGTCAGTGTACGAATGGAAATCACAACACGAAGCTTCAATTACTCTAACTCAGGGGTGTCAAAGTCATTTTTTGCCGCGGGCCACATTGTAGTTATGGTTTCCTCTCGAGGGCCGTTATGAATTTGGGGAACCCATTAGAATGTTTAAATCCCTTCAAATATTACATATAGAGCACACAGCAAATTAATGAATAACTCGTTTTCAAATCTGAAGTCAAGAATAATGACTTTTATTGTGGTTGACATCCAAAAATATGACATTTTGGCTCAGATTTTAGCAATCATCATGGAATTTAACAAGTTTGATTTGCTTTCGCGGGCCGAAAAAAATGATGTGGTGGGCCGGATTTGGCCCGCGGGCCTTGACTTTGACACCTGTAATCTAACTGCTCTGATTAGTAATCTATTAACACCAACACTAATTGGGACGAGCCACGAACCGTTTTCTTTTTTGCGAACGTTGTCTGCTAGCATAGTGTTTCTTTCTCGATGCTGATATGAATCGATCATTTCGTCATTTCGTTTTCAGTTGTGTTGTCAAACACATCGTAATTATGCATTAAGTATTTTATACCTATAAGACTACAGTGAGGGCTAAATTACACAAACGCACTGAGTGGAAGACGGACAGGAAATGCACGTTCATCACTTTTGACTATGTGAAGAACACAGCAGTAACCATTGAAAACAGTAATTCACAATTATATAATAAAAAATAGAATGAACTTACACATAAAATCGATATTTTGTAATTCCCCTGAATGGGGATTTTCGTGACTTAATTGTATTTTACTTTTGTAAATGATATTTCTGACTTTGAAATTGTGGTAAATCAAATTTGTATTAGCTGACCGCTAGGTGGCGATATGAACCAAGGCTTCCCTGCTGCTGCGCCATATGTTGCCTTCCTTCTCTTTAAGATCGTTTAAAGAAACACTAGTGTATAAAACATACATTTTTTAATCACAAATTGTATTGTTTTTTTTTATATTGTTAGCAGTAAAGACGGAATGTTGTAACGAGAGCATCAATACAATTAGGGCCATATTCCTGGTAAGCAAGTTTGGCACAGTTTGCCTGTATGGCGCACAGCAAAAATATTACATTAGTAAATACGGAACGCAGGACTTGAATTTACATTTCCACAAACTAGATTATACATTTAATTACTCATTTTATGTATAAAGATACTACCAAAATGTTGCGCTCTTCACTATAGTAAGGGAGATACGGTGTTGTGGGATCCAGAAAAAAACCACAAGACAAGCAATGTGATACGTCTTGACTCAACAGTGGTTTACTTCGTATGCCCCGATCTAATGCAAACGTATGCGCACAATTTCCGGTCCAACGATCTAAATCGGTCCGACACGAAACACTAACCGAAGCAGGCGCAGATTTGTGTTTGCTTTTAACATTTGTAGCAGACAGGCACATTTCACCATAACATCCTTGATCCACGGGGGAAAAGGATGCTTTGATCCTGCAGTCTTTCATATCGAATTGCTTTGAGGGTGCAGAAAGTGCTTAATATTGAATGACTGTGTCTTTGTGTTGTTTATTTTTTGGTGTTTTGACATCAAGATGGCGCCGCAAGAGTGGCTGCCTTTCCAGCAGCTCCTCTATTGTTTTTTTTACATTTATTTTCCTTTCCTCTTTCTTTCATAACTTTGTTGCTGTGAAATGTAAAATTTGAAAGTGCGAGAATGGCTACTCCAATCTAAGATACAGAAAACTACAAAACTGTAAAAACAAATCCTTTCCCCTCAGGCATATAATTGAATTTCACTTTTTTTGTCCCCAATCGTATAAAACTTGCAGCGAAAAGGATATACACAAGACTTCATATGTGAACAGTTCTTGAAAATTTTATTGAAAATAAAACACGGTTTTTCATTTCACAACAGGTTTAAAGGACAACCAACACTATTTTTTGTTTCCTAACTGACATCAGAGAAAAACGTTTGAGAGCATCTAAAATACCCAAAATACACAGGCTGATATTTTTTAGCAAAACGACAATAAAAATTGAGTTAAAGTGTCCAAATACTACTTCAAAATGACCTCGGAATTTGTGTCAACTAGTATCAAATAGTAGTCTTGGTGCCACACACAACTCACCATTGCGTTATTTGTTTTTTTACTTCTAATTTCGCCATCAACACGGATCAACACGATGTTTTCAGACTAAAAAAGTACCCAAAATGCATTGTGTGTCGCTTTCTCGATCAGGGGCATTCCTTACGTGACGTCAGGCATCGTCACAAACTCGAAAACAAGACTTCCTTAATATTCAGCGTGAGTCTTAAAACGTAAAATATAGCTATATGCCGTGGAATCTTTGTAAAATACACTCCGTAGAAGTCATTTGAAGTGATTTTACAAATTATGGACACAATTTATCCAGAGGTGTCGGTTGTCCTTTACATGAAGAATACTTTAGATTTCCCCCCAAGCACAGACAAAACATGATGACTTCTGAAAAACAAGTTCAGTGTCTTACAAACACTAGTTATGTTAGTACAATGTATCGATTGCCACCATGAATGGTTTTAATGTCAGGTAGAAATTTGCAGGATTAAAAAAAAACAGCTTTAAAGTGGAAGGTGGCGAGAATATAAAGAAATGGGCAGTTTCATAATGTACAATCAATCAGTCAATGCTATAAAACATTACTTTGGCAAATTGCCTTAATGACATCAGAAAATAATGTGTGATAACCACCACCGTTGCGATTGTCGTGATTTCGACCTGTGCTCAGATGAAGAAAGATGGGTTGTGGCTGAAATTTCCCTGGGGAGGAGGCAAACAAAATCACCTTTATTTACTCTTTCAGGAGAAATTTATGTCTTCCCCAACATTTCAAGAAGCTTATTTAACTCATTCACTGCCAGATGTGTGCAAAAAAAAAAAAAGTGTCCACTCCAGTGACAGGGTTTTTGTCATTGTCACTTGAAGTCCGGGATCCACACAATATGGAGTTTTAGGACTACATAAACATTCAAGAAACCTTCGACTGTTGAAAATATGACAGAGCGCCATTTCCAAATTTGTTCGGGTTTTGGTTTTTCATTCTTGGGTGCCGATAAAGCGCTGACCATGGCCTCTGGCAATGTTTCTTCTTGTCCGCAGGGGGGAATCATTTCCTTTTTTTTCCATGTTAGCGCTGTTCCAGCTTCAGTCGTTTTTAAAGCCCTACGTAAACCACTATGTATGTATTACATTGTATTTTGCACAGCCGCCCTCATTTCAAGCTCATATAACTCAAGACCAATATAATTTAGGAATTAACTTTTTTCTGTTTTAGGACTATATAAACATTCAATACAGTGTCAGAAACCTTAGACTCTTGTAAATATGACGTAGAGTGCCATTCCCGCATTTGTTCAGGTTTTGGTTTTTCATTCTTGGGTGCCGATAAAGCGCTGATCATGGCCTCTGGCAACATTTTTTTCCCCTTCCACAAGGGGGCACCATTTCCTTTTTTTCATGTTACAGCTTCAGTTGTTTTTAAAGCCCTATGTGAACCACTATGTATGTATTACATTGTATTTTGCACAGCCGCCCTCATTTCAAGCTCATATAACTCCAGACCAATATAATTTAGGAATTAACTTTTTTTCTGTTTTAGGACTCTATAAATATTCAATACAGTGTCAGAAACCTTAGACTCTTGTAAATATGACGTAGAGTGCCATTCCCACATTTGTTCAGGTTTTGGTTTTTCATTCTTGGGTGCCGATAAAGCGCTGATCATGGCCTCTAGCAACGGTTTTTTCCCCTTCCACAAGGGGGCACCATTTCCTTTTTTTCATGTTACAGCTTCAGTTGTTTTTAAAGCCCTACGTAAAACACTATGTATGTATTACATTGTATTTTGCACAGCCGCCCTCATTTCAAGATCATATAACTCCAGACCAATATAATTTAGGAATTAACTTTTTTCTGATTTAGGAACTTTTTTTCTGATGTAAGAAGAGAGTATAAGCCTTAGACTGTTTCTAATGCTGTACTGAATGTTTATGTAATAATAATAATAATAATAATAATAATAATAATAATACATTTCATTTATAAGCACCCTTCAAAACTCTCAAGGACACTTTACAGTAACACAGGTCCTAAAACTCAATATTCTGTCGGTCCTGGAATTCAAGTGACAATGACAAAAACCCTGGCACTGGAGTGGACACATTTTTTTTTTTGCACGTCTGGCAGTGAATGAGTTAATTTGCGGATACACAACACTTTGTACCTCATTAGCTTTGTCGTCATCACCATGGTTCAGCGCTGACCAACCGACTCTGTAAAAGATAATACGATGAATGAATATCTTGTCAAAAAACTACCAGTAAGTAAATTGGTATTAAAGTAGATCCTTACGCGTTTTCATGTTGGCCTTTTTCGAAGAAGTAGGCTTTCCTGAAAGGTAAAAGCAAATGCAGCCAATGTCAGACTTATCAGTCAATGAATGCGCGAGTACATGTTTTGCTATTTGACACTCACTTATTTTCATCTTTGTCTTTTTTGGAGGTGTAGAGGCGTGAAGCACAAAACCAAATGATGGTGATCACTAAGAGGGCAGCTATCACGCTACCGAATGACTTGAGAACGATGGGGAGGACGTTAAAATAACCTAGAAAAGGTACATGCAGACATTTTTTTATAGAAGCGGAACACACAATTGTCATGAAAAATGTTTGCGGTTGTAAATTTGTGAACAATATTTGGGAGAAGACTTTTCAGTTTCTGGTCATGGAACATGATCTTGTGTTATGTATTGTTTTCAGTCTATTTTAGCAGGACAGTCATTCTCTATGTGCTGGTGTGTTCATTATCAAAAACATCAACTACAGTGATACCTCGGTTTGGCTTACGAACTTTTCGGTTTACCAACGTTGCATTAATGAAAATTTTACCTTGACATACGCACTTTACCTTGGCATACAAACTTTTTCGTAGACAGCGGCCTTAATGAGTGATGTGTCGTTTTGCGAACGAGGCCGTTCTTCTAACAACAAAATGGCAGCCGACTGTTTTTGTCCTTTATTCCCCGCCCCCAGTCTTCGGTTAAAGCCACGTGATTGGTCAAGAACGCAGCAGTGAGGGGCGTGGTTTAAACATTAAAGAGACAGGCAGACGACAGTGAGTTTCAACTTTGATAGTTCAAAGGCAGAGTGTAGACTGCAAGGTTAAAATATCCCATCAATCAGGCTCCACAAACAACCCGCATAAGCCATCTGTACACTTGATGCAAAAAGCTATCAACCCAGCTAAATAGAACACAATTGATGAGGAACTAGATAAAATTATCACAGAGAAAGCATCTACAAGGGATCATTCCTCAAGATGGTGAAAGAAGGTTACGTTCCTCATCAAGTGTTTAATGTTGATGAAACCGGCCACTCCATTCCATAAAGCCATCAACGACCATCACAAAGGTTAAGAAAACAACGTTATCATAAAGTCCAGTTTATTTCTTTAATTATAATAACATAGCACATTTATTATACATAAAATAAGGTATATTTTGTGTAGTTATAAGGCTTAAAAAATTAGAAAGTAGAAAATTATGTTTTATGGGGACCTGGGAACGGTTTATTCTCATTTTAATGGTTTCCTATGGGAAATTAATTTTTGGGATACACACTTTTCACCTCACATACTCTGTCTGGGAACCAATTAAGTTAGTAAGCCAAGGTATCACTGTTTTGGTTTATGGAGCGCTTTAACAACACCTGAAGCTGGAACAAGGCGCTAACATGGGAAAAAAGGAAATGCTGCCCCCTTGTGGAAGGGAAAAACATTGCCAGAGGCCATTGGTAGGGACCAGGGCCAGGACCAGCGCTTTATCGGCACCCAAACAAGAATCTTATTTTACGCCGTCTACATACTCCTCGATTTCCTCATCGTTCTCAACGGTGGACACACATTCATGACACTCACTGATCTGCATCATCTTTTTGGGACAATAGGCAGCGCCGACATCATTCTTGGCCTGGCAATGGTACTCCCCCACATCGTCCTTCCTCATCTTGTGGATTTTCTGAGGGAAAACGTCAAGTCAATCGGGTCACGTTCAGCTGCGTAGTTCCACAAACTGTGAGTCTTGCGCTTACTTCCTATGACAAATACACAGGTTCTTATGGTCCTTACCTTAATGGATTAAAAAAAAAAAAGTACAGGTAACATCCGAGTCACTACCGGCACGAGTTACGACGACCACACGTACTTACGACCGTGACCGCCAGACCCCCCACCCCTTTTTTTTTTTTTTTTTTTAATAAATTGTACACCTTGCACTGAAACGCGCAAGCAGCCGGCAAAGCGTACTACAATTTTGGCCAGCCAGCATGTCACACACTTGCACAGCAATGCGCGACTACACTCAATACAGTAGTTATACAGTGCAGATACCGTCTCTGCAACATCTCAAGTCGTACTATACGCTGCTTTTTTCCTTCGGTGTCCGCCTGAGTCAGAGCATGGGTCAGGCGACCTCTTCTGGCCGTTAGCAGGGAGAGCAGGGTATGTATAACATTTATAAATGAACTGTATGGTAAACAGTTTTGTATACATTACAGGTACAGTTATACAGTAATAAAAATCGATAATATGAAATATAAAATGATAAAAATGACACTAAAAGGTAAAGAAAACATTTGTAAATGAACTATACAGTGAACAGTTTTTTATACATTAAAGCAACAGTCATACAGTAATAAAAATCGGTAATACGAAATATAAAATGATAAAAATTACACAAAAAGTTATAAAATGTATAAATGAACTGTGGACAGTTTGGTGTATAATAGTATTCAATCGAAAACGTTGCTTAAAAACAACAGATTGACATCGTATACTATCCTGTCGTGTAAACGTCTAATCGGCCATTTTGAATGGATTTCGACTTACGACCGTTTGACTTATGACCGTTTTGTCGAAATGGAACCTGGTCGTAACTCGGGTGTTACCTGTATTTTACACACTGGAATTTACTTAATTAGAAAGTTGTCCAAATGGATTATGGGATAGCATGTGTTATACCAGGCTTCCGGTGTCGGCGTTAATGGTGTACGTAGCATTGATAGACTTGGGGTTGTTCTTCGGGTTTTGGGGTAGCTCCTCATTGTCTCGGAACCAGCGGTAGACCGGTGCCGGGAAGGCTTCGTTCTCCAGACACTGGAGCTCGGCCGTCGCTCCCTCCATGACCGCCTCAGGCACGGTGCAGAGGGGCTTTGCGGGTTTTACTGTGTATAACAAAATGTGGTTCCTATTGATAAGTCTTGAAGATTTCGAAAGTGATTGATCCATACAAAATCTGTCAGGTTTCCAGATGGCGCTTAGCAGAGTAACAGGGCTATTATGTGTTTTCCAAAGACGAGAGCAGGCAAGAAGAGCTCAGAGAAGAAAAAAAAAATAATCCTATGTGAAGACGGCAAAATCATGGGGTGTATTTTCATTCATTGACGCACCACTTCCTCACCAACTAGATCATTTGTAAATTCAGTGTAGAGTGACTGACTGTTCTGAGAAGGTACTTATTGTTGATGTAAAATCCCCCATTTGGGGGCAGTATTTTGGATTGCTCTTCATCATATTTTGGGGAAAAGGCAAATATTTACCGTATTATCTGGCGTATAAGGAGCACGGGAGTATAAGGCGCACCCCCAGTGAATTGTATATTTTCAACCTTTTTCCATATATAAGGCACACCGGAATACAGGGCGCACCTTCAATGATTGCAAAAAGGTTTTCCAAATACAGTGATACCTTGGCTTACAAACTTAATTGGATCCCAGACAGAGTGTGTAAGGTGAAAAGTGTGTATCCCAAAAATTAATTTCCCATAGGAAACTATTAAAATGAGAATAATCTGTTCCCAGGTCTCCATATAACATAATTTTCTACTTTCTAATTTTCTAAGCTTTAAAACTACACAAAATATACCTTATTTTATGTATAATAAATGTGATACAGCGTTATAATTAAAGGAATAAACTGTAGAGTATAATAAAGTTGTTTTATTTACCTTTGTTGATGGCTTGATGGAATGGATAGCTTTTTGCATAAATTGTCTCAAGGAGCTCCGGGTTGTACATCTTGTAAGTTGTGATATTGCAACAGCAACAGATGCAAGCAGATGATAATTTTAACCTTGCAGTCTACACTCTGCCTTTAAAGTATCAAAGTTGAAACGAGTCCAAATTTCTGTTTTCTATCCATTTTGTCACTCTCTCTCTGTCGTCTACCTGTCTCTTTGTTTAAACCACCTCCCCTCACTGCTGCATTCTTGACAAATCACGTGGCTTTAACCGAAGACTGGGAGAATTGCTTCACTCTCTCTCTCTGTCTGTAATAATAATAATACATGTCATTTTTAAGCGCCTTTCAAAACTCTCAAGGTCACTTTACAGGGGGCGGGGAATAGAGGACTAAAATGCCATTTTGCCATTTCGGCTGCCATTTTCTTTTAGGAGAACGGCCTCGTTCGCGAACAGCACATCACTCATTGCGGCAGCCGTGTGTATCCCGAAAAATAGTTTGTATGCCAAGGTAAAATGTTCATAAGTTTAACGTTCGTAAACCAAAAAGTTCGTAAGCCAAGGGGTTCCCAAACTGAGGTATCACTGTATAATATATCAATAGATAAAAGTTTTCCAAATATAAGGCACACTACACATTATAAGGCGCTACAGTAGAGGCTAGAATTCTGGATGACTTCTTCTTCAATGGCAAATGGAGTTGTTGTGAGACCTGTTATGGCTAAATATGCCTTCACATATAAGGCGCACCCGCGTATAAGACGTAAGGTCATCTTTTGAAGAAAATCAAGGCTTTTGGGTGCACCTTCTACACCGGAAAATATGATATTTGATTGGTTGATTACACAAACCTCCCACTTCAAGATTAATCTTAATCGCATCAAAGTCCCCAGAACCGTCATTGACGGCCACCTCGCAGCAGTACACGGCCGTATCCATGCGGGTGGCATTGAAGATCACCAAACTGGCTGGCGCGTCGAGCTGTGCCCTGTTCTCCAAGTCACCTATTGAGAAAAAAAAAATCCCAAAATTCAAAGCAGTTCTCTCAAGAGGACTTCTATTCATTTCCTCACTTTGCCGTGTTAATTTTACCGACAATCCTCGTGAAGTGGTAAACATAGCTTAGGGTGCCATTTTTGATCTTCTTCCACCTAACCCTCAGGTTGTAGGTGTCAGTGTTGGATATGAAGCAGGTCAGCTCAGCGCCTGACGAGAGGAAGTGGAAATTGGCAGGGAAAGAACAGCTATTTTTGCGAAAAAAAAAAAAAAAAAAGGGTTGCGGCAACGTACGCTCAAATTCATTGATCCGCACAATTTTGTTCGTGGTTCGGAGGACTATTGCAAGCAATGATGGGATGTGGCCTGTGGAAAGATAAAAAAAAAAAAAAACTCAAATTAAGCGACTTTAATTAGTAGACATTAGCAAGTGAGCAACTCCCTTATAAACAGCTGATTATAATGAAAAACAACATACAAAATGTATATGCCTAAATTCTGCGACTGGAATTCGTAACCCTCAAGTCACATACTTGCTAAAGTCAGAGCCAAAAATCGAAATTGTCCCATGTAACCCACAATAAGTCATATTTTTTAAATTCAAATTTGAAAAATAGTTATTTATTAATTTGTCGTGCACTCTGTATGTAATATGTGGAGGGGATTAAACATTCTAATGGCTTCCCCAAATTCCTGAACTAAAATGTGGCGAAATGAGTTTGATACCAATGCCATACATCAAAGCGCGTGGATGCGCAAACACCCCTCATGAAATTATCAATTTTAACAAAACAATCATGCGTAACATGCCTTTTTTTAAACGCACCTCCTCCCCCTCAAAAAAAATCTGACTTTCAACAGTTTTTCAAACGTTTTCAGACACACTTTGTGCGTGCTGATACATTTTATTTGATCTCAAGCTAATGTTAAGATACAAATAACTGATACAAGAGGTGACAGATCATACTCGGATTAATTCATTCACCGCCATTCACAAATTTATTCGGGGATTGAAAATACAGTGTATGATGTAGAGAGCCATTCCCGAATCCGTTCGTTTTTTTTTTTTTTTCTTGCTTGGATGCCGATAAAGCGCTGGCCAGACCGCTGTCAATGTTTTTTCCCTTCCACATTGAGGAAGTATGTCCCTTTTGTTTCATTTAGGGCTTTGTCTCATTTTTTAAAACTTATCCCTCTCTCACACACACATCCACCCATAGTTGTAATTTACATGACTAATACAGCATGGGCGAGTGTACTTACACAACAAGGCGCAAAATGAAAACGCAAACAAAGCAGATGTCCGGTTTATATCCATGATTATGGATATAAATATATGTTAGTTGACCAATAACCACGTTACGTGTAATAGTAACAACACCAACTCGATTAGCAGTCGTCCAGTGAAAAATGATTCTTGTCGAGCAGTCAAACCTTAGCTTGTATCCTCAACGTGAACTTCAAAACACTAAAGAGTTTCTTACATTAAAGAGTTGCTTACATTAAATATTTCAAACGTCATATAAATGTCCGATTAAATGTAGCTCAAAGCGTCATCGTCTAACGTGTCTTTTCATTCTTTTAACCTGCGAATCCCCGGCATTCACAGTTCGTGAATGTTTCCATCCGTTGTGGTCAATTTAAATTGTATTGTAATTGTCAATGGCCAGTGGGTGGCGGTCTAAACCCAATAATATACTGCTGCTGTGCGATTTTCCCCCTGTCATGTCATCCCTTAAAACCCTTTCGATACTATAATCCGAAAATGTGATTTTTGGAAGAATTTTTAATGCTGAATCATGTCATTGGCTTCAATCAAGAAACAACGGTTTATGAACTATTTTGCAACCTAGCATGAACCTTGATCTTTTTTTCCTTTCGGCTTTTCCCTTTAAAGTCAAAGTTAGCTTTATTGTCAAATATGCTAATATGCATGACATAAAGGACAACCAACACCATTTTTTTATTTCCTAACTGATATCAGAATAACGTTTTATAGCATCTAAAATACCCAAAACACACAGGCTGATATTTTTAGTCAAATGAAAAACACCAATAAAAATGAGTTAAAGTGTCCCAAAACTACTTCAAAATGACCTCAGAATGTTTCAGTTTCAGAAGGTCCCGCTCCCTTGTTCGTGATATTACGCCAAGACATCTTGCCTTGCTCGAGAATCAAAACAACAAACAACAACCTAAATATCTAATATATAGCCAGCTAACTAGATAGCTAGCCAGCTAATAGATAGCTAATAGATAACAACAATAATAATAATACATTTGATTTCTAAATTAGGGATATATATATATCGGGCCAGTTACCAGCACAACTTTCGTTCGCTGACGAATCTCTTTGGATGTGGAGCGAAATTTCCGACACCTTCAAAGAAGTACAGATGACAGCTAAATAAAACCTTTTCATCGATGTTTGCAACTTGGATTTAACCCTGAAGAAACGTAGCTAAATTCAAACACACTTGCAAACCGAAATGAAATAGAGGCTTTAAAGTACGTGCATCACAAAATAGCAACGTGATATTGAACCAAAGTGCGAGAGCTGTGAATTTGCAGGCATTGCACGCTTGGTGCAATCAGCACTGTGTTAAAAATAGATTTGTGAGAAGAAGAAAAAAAAACTGGAAGACCTGTAGACTTCCTTTCAAACCTGGTTGCTTTTCACACACTCATTGCTTCCATTTTATTTAAATTCTACTTTAATTGAACTCCTACGGTGGCAAGTGATGCATGTGACACCTGTAGGAAGCTTTTGTATATGTAACCATGGTGACCATGCATAACTATCACCATTACTATGAAAAGTAAAGAAGGTCACATGAACTCCCTTTGCTCTTACCGCTGTATATAAAGAAGA